>NW_027114029.1:233223-233747 GCF_000696795.3 Halyomorpha halys
TATTTATTTATTTTATGCCGACGTTTCGACCTGAGTTTCAGGTCTTCATCAGGGCTATAGAACAAAAGAGATAACAACAACATTTAGAGTAACAAACATATCTAGATGTGTTGTATCTTCTGGTTTATGTTACTCTAAATGTTGTTGTTATCTCTTTTGTTCTATAGCCCTGATGAAGACCTGAAACTCAGTCGGCATAAAATAAATAAATATGTTTTTTTTTATTTATGTTGTTCTTTGCTGACCGCACTTCCCGACAAACTTCTCCAATCATTAATCTACGGTCAACTATCTACACCTCATTAAAAATTAAAATATGTCGATAGGTTACTTCGGGTATATAGTTCGGGTAACAGGTCACAGTGGTACTAAATACATTTCCACTAACTTAATAAAACCTATAATTAAAAGTTCTCTCTTTTAGGGAAATTTTTTTTTTTTTTTATTTGAAGAAGAGATTTATTTATTGATAGATATTACAATCTGCCACACAGTTGTGGGCAATAAGTAATATTGATAAATGA
>NW_027114029.1:233877-236801 GCF_000696795.3 Halyomorpha halys
GCAAGTGCGCTAAAGCCGCAAACACTCAACTTGAGTGGAGAATCTGACCATTGTTTAGGGAAATTAATACTTTTCAACTAAGTTAATTTTTTAGACTGAATATATTTAGATTTTATGCCTGAATTTGTTCAGTCAGGAAATTAATTGAAAAGTTGTAATTTTCCAAAAGGAGAGAACCTTTAATGTTGTTGTTGTCTGGGGCTTTAGGGCGTAAAACCCTGAGGTCATCAACGCCCATGTTTCGCACTTTATAATTGTATTTCATTTATATTTATAATTCTATTTTACTTTATTTTTCTCTTTAAATAATTTCAAAAAAATTTAAATAATTACTTTTTTTGGCATTGTTTATTACGTATAACAGGGTTTCTGGTTTAAATCTTATTCAAAAGGCTTTTTTAAGAAAACCAAAACCATTTCCACGTTCTTCTGGTCATCATTCAGAGTATCCGATACACTCGGAGAACCTTTAATTTTATGTTTCATAAAGCAAGTGAAATTGATTAGTATTGGGAAAAAATAACTGTAGTCACATTTGGGATTACTTTTGTTCAACTTGTAATTCCGATATCGGACCATTATTACGATTACAGTGGTTTAATCAGAAGTTACGTAATTAATCTAAATTACAATCATATTGTCCAATACTGTAATTTACTAATATTATGAGATAAATAATTTTTAATTTATTCTATTTTCTTTTTGTCTGTATCATCCTCCATGACTGAAAGAAAAAAGCGGTAAATATTAGTAAATAGACGATATAATAATGAGAAAATGCGACCTTAGTCATAGGGAAGTACCGTTGTAGCGAGTAAATATTAACACATTTACAGAACAAACAAAAGATCCTTGGTTTGGTTATGATTCATCATATCGTCTTCTCGCATTGACAACCTGCCTGTTCACATGAAACGTGACAAAAATAGATTTTTCCCAATTTGGCGAGATTAAAATGTACCATTGGATGGACTATCACCCTCAAGCGGAGTCCCTATTAATTAATTCCTTATAATTATTTATTTCAGTAACACAATAAAGCTAATAATAATAGTTAAATGGTTTCAGTTTTGAGGTCTTCACGACCAAGGAAAAAATCTGCCAGATGACGAGCAAAACAGCCCAAAGAGGTCGAAATATAGAACAACTTTACGAGATGATTAAGACCAGACGAGAGATGATTTAGGAGTGGAGCCGGGAGGGTTAAAGAGTCGTGATCTGGGATGCTTTATAGTCGGTTCCATGATATACTTCTCTAAAGCGATCCTCCATCTTGCCCGGATACAATATTAACTACTTACCATTACGGCACCTGTCCCGGGATTCTAGGCATTCAGCCTTAGTTTCCTGCTAACTATATCATTGCGAGTGCGGAAGGTGGGTTCATTAGGAGAAAATCCAATTACAGGAGCACTAATAAATTTATCAGCGTTGTGAGATCCTTTTAATTAGAACTACAGAGATACTAGATCTGCTTTATGCCCGACTTGTTCGGCTCTGGCAAGATATTCCCAGAATAGCATGATCACAAAATAAAGCTCGCATAACATTAATGAAAAACTTAAATCAAGATTGGAATGAAATAATACAGTCACATAATTATATAAAAAAAAATCATAACATATACAAATAAGACAAGCTAATAATAATAAATAGAAAACCTGTATCGCTACAATACACGAAGAGTCAGGGGTTAAATACTTTATAGAGAAGTACTGTTCCTAGAACAACGGTGGCACAAAGAAGTGATTTGTTCACGATCACCAGCGACTCCCATGGTTTTTCCCCCAATTAAGGGTACACATTTTAAAGAGACTGCGTGTGTCCCAAGAACAGAATTTATAATTATTCATGCCGGATTCGAACCTGGTCCTGGGAAATAGGAACACGACGCCTTGCTCACTGAGTAATCTCCCTCATTTAACTTAATTTTTACGGTCTTAAATAAACTAAATCAAATTAAATAGTAACAATAGAAATTAAATAAATAATATATTTGTAATTAGCAAGATAACTGCTCTGTAATGAAAAAAGATAATACGAATCATTTACCAATCAGTTTATGAAATTTCTATCTAGAAATTTCCAGCAAGAATGTTTATTTTATTGGTTCCAATATTAAAGTAACTTTAAAAGGTTTCTTTAAAACATTCTAATGAGCCATAAAGTCATGAAGGAATGATTTCGTCAATTAAAATATGAATCGTAAAATTCCAATGCCACCTGCGTCGATATGTAATTTTTTTTTCTATTAAAAAGTCTGATAGGTAATCACAATGTCAAAAAATAATGTTTTCGGAATATATTATATTATCCCGTCATGATCAGGTACTAAAATTAACTAAAAAACATAAAATAAAAAAAAATGAATAACCTGGTTTGAAATTAAAATGTTCGTCGTAGCTTGTTTCACCAAATTTTATTCTCTTATCGCAAGGTTTCGCCTTCAAAATAATCTCCAGGCAAATACTTAGATGATTTTAACACAGAAATTAAAAATTCAATTCATAAATTATTCTTCTATCTATTCCTGACAGTTTGAAGATGGATAAGAGCTAGCACAAACGTTGTAATGCAGAAATAAAATGTAGTAGAGCAAACAGAATCTAACATATTTTGCATGATGGTTGAAGATTTTAGTGGATCAAGGTGCGGTTCTTCTTGTTTAATAACATAAAACTGGTCCTAAATGCCGTTTATTTTTTATTTATTTGTGCTTATAATTATTTGATTCTAGTATTTTGAGATAGTCCAAAATCCTTCGTAAAATCCTTAATGCTCCTTACTTTGTCACAAATCAAGTCATCCATCAGGACCTCAATGTTCCATATGTTGCCGATTTGACCAGAACCAGATACCGTTCCTTCCATAATAAACTTCTCAACCACCCAAATCCACTTGTTTCTAACCTGGCTTCTCCTTCA
>NW_027114029.1:247786-252455 GCF_000696795.3 Halyomorpha halys
GCCGAATATTTGAATTCAAATCTCCCGCCATGTGTGACGTCATCAAAATGCTGGCTTCTGATTGGCTGCTCAAATCACTGTGCCAGCTCCCCCATACTCTCACTACTGCCGATGGTGCTGCTATCTATCGGTCACCGTCTGAACTAACAGCGCTCTGGTGGTAAGTCGAGGAACTCCCTCCTCAAAAAAGTGTGCCAGCTCCCCCATATTCTAAACAAACAAATAAATTATTAAAAAAAAGTATTTTGAGAGTTTGAAAATTGAAATACTATTTCTACTGTTTCATTGTCGTCCAAACGGTTTGTTGCTAGATCAGGATTTAACAATGATATATCAGCAACCCCTAGGGGCGATGATATATGGACAACATGAGGATGAAAGTGCTATGTGACTAATGTTTTAAAATTTGATTATTTGAAACAAGATTTCATATTGGACCATGAACTAACAATCTGCAATTCTTCCTTAATCTAAGGATTTCTCGTGCCATTGGTATTAAGTTTAAAAAAAAAATACATATTTTTTTTCTTCTAAAAACTTTAAATTTGAATCATAACACTCATGTATTCAATTTTTTTCAACTATGAAGAAAATATGAAATTTGGAACGATCATATGTGGATTTTAATTATTTATTATCTCATTTTATTAGTTGTAAATTTCGAAAATTGATTAACAGGTTTGATTTTAACAATTGACGTACTAGTATGGAATGCAAGTTGCACTACTTCTTCCATCCTAGATCATTCATTGTCTGAGAGCTCTCGAAGCCACCCCCTATTTCAACGTCCTCAATTTGATGTTTTCTTGGCCTACCTCGTTTTCCCCATTGTTTGGAAATGTAATTATAGAGTGTGCGTTTTTCTTCTCTTCTTCACCCATCCTCATTAAGTGCCCACACTACTTTAACATCAAACTTTCTACTTAGGAAAGTATGGTTTTTAGGGCGCCACATTTTGCTTCCTCACTACCTAAGATAAGAAAGGGAAGTTTAGCATTCATGAGGGATGGGAAACAAACTTTTGTCAAAGTTCAACGATTTAGATTATGAGATACAAATTTGTTTCTGTGACTGTAGTAAAATCTATATTCGGGTATTACAGCTAATATCATTAGCCCTTTATAAATTGAAAAAAAAATTAAAGTTGAGTATATTTGCTAATATATGGGCCTTAATGTTTTACGTATTTGTTTAGATATTTACGTACAATAGTTCTTGAGATATACTTTTTTTAAAAATAAACATTTTTTTACTAACAAGAAATAAATAAATTTTAAATTTATTGTGCCAAATATCATATAAATTATAACTCCCTACGAACTACTTACAGATGTCTATTAGCTCTCAGGAGTTGAAGGACCAGTTTCCATGAAATTCACCAAATATCGCTAAAATTAATTCACATAATGATAATTTCTCGTCGTTCCAAAAAACTTTTAGGTTAGGTTAGTGAAAAACGTCAAGATCTCTATTAGATCCCATATTTCAGAAAATTTACTCTACTTTCAATAATGTAGTATAAAGTTTTTTAGTGTAGTTTTAAAGTTACAAAGAGGGACTTAAGAGTTCCGAATAAAGATTGAGAGAAAATCTAGGTTTTTCACGAATTAAAATTTATTCTAGATGAACTATACATTTTCCGTAATGCGAACCATACTCCTTCGAAGTCAGTTTGTTTTAGTTTATCTAGCATTGATTTTTATCAATTATTATGTACAGTTTTTTATAAGGCTATGATAAATACATGATACATGTTAAGGTTCAACTGCCTTTTACATGATAAATTGAGGTGACTAGAATTTCCTTTTTATATTTTTGGTTTAATACTTTTACTATCCTATTATAATAGAGTAATAAATATAACCAATGAAGTTATTCTTATAGATTATAAGAGGTGAAGAAATAAAAATTCACCACATATGGTTAACAATTAAAATATATACATTGAAAAAGTTCTGTACCAGTCAGGTTTCAAGTTTTGTTTACACTTCAGAATTATATTTATGAAATAATTATAATTAGGGTTGTATTATTTATTACGTTGTGGGTGTATCTTTAGTGATGTCTTTTTTTTCTTATATTTTTGTATCAACGGGTTGTAGGATATGGGAGTAAGAGATAAAAAGTACTGCAGTAAGTATGTGCACTTTTTAATCGTCAGAAGCTATAAATCAGACAACATATTTGAAATTCTGGAGTAACCAGGATATCTGTTTAGTATCCTCATACATATATTTTTTATTACCTCTAATGGAAATTAGCAGGTAGTCACGTGTATAGCTCCAATATAATATGTATAGACAGCATCAATATAAGACATTGGGCGAATTACTGGTTCTGAATGAATTTGTTTTTTGTTGATTAACGAGACTTTCTATTAAAGTAAAGGGTCATTTTGCGAATGACGTTTTTTGCTCCGATTCAGTTGCATTTTATGTGACTGAAAAACGTTATAGATTTGTGGAAGCTAGCTAATTTCGTACTATGACCTCTTACTTTTGCCGAACTGGCAAACCACTGATTATCCTACTCCGGCAGTTGGGAGGACAAGATCGGTAACTAAGCGAACAAAAAGGATAGAACAGTTGCCAGTAACGGGCGCCTTCTGCAAAACGTTTCTGCAACTCCGATATGTGATGCCGTTTTGACGATCCGCACGTACAGGATGTGCTAGTTCCCACGCGACCAATTCAATCTTGAAACGTGTCTTCTCTTCTGTTCTCTTTCGTGTCTGCTCCAGGACCCCGGCGAGGGGAATAATGTAATTATAGTAAATTATCTCGGCTGTAATGATTAATATTCACCAGAACGTACGTCTTTGTCATATTCGTGACAGTGAAGTGTGAAATTATAGTTTTCATATTTTTTGGCAGCGGCTCACAAGAAAGGTAGTGAGGACCACTTGAACGCTGTTATTTAAATATTAACACATACAATCGGTCTTACAAGTTATGAAATTATTTTTAAAAACCTGGTGGGGCGCGCGCATCCCACAACTCTCACTTACCACTCCACTGCCAGTTATATTTTTTATTTATTTTAGCTACAATTCCATATAATAATATTATAAATGAGCCTTTCAATCAATATTCAACTCCAATTTTAACGGGTTCTAGAAAAGTACTTTTAATAATATTTCTCGTTGCAAGAGAGAAGAACACTTCATTAAAAATGTTGTGCTCCCAACTTCATTAAATTGGCTCATACACAGTTATAAAACAATATTGTTATAAAACCAATTAATATAAATAGCTAGAGCATAAAAGAATATAAATAGTCACATAATAAACATTTTTGAATTATGCGTTAAAATATACATGTTTTTTTTTTTTATTATTTATTATTTTTTCCCCTACATATTTTATTTACTTTTCCTGGTTTTTTATCGTTTTTCAAAAGTGTGTTTCAGTTTTCTATTGTTTTAATATTAAAACTTTCTCTATTTTTTCCATCGAACATAAAACAGAATTATAGTCAAAAGTATAAAAAATATATATACATAAAAACCCAATACGGTCGTCCACAATTGTATTCCATTAAAATTCAATAAAGCAATATAATAAATGCATTAAAAAATATATTACGCTAAAAGTAATAAATATACAAGTAATAATTATAAAATTATACTAATAATAAGAAAACTGATCATTCAATAAATTAATAAATAATACAGTAATAATACGGAATAATATATAAATAATAAATATATATATTAAAATTAAAAAATTATAGCTTTAGTGACTTTCGTGAGAAAAAGTTACTAAAGCTATCAACTTGAAAGCCCCAGCTGAAGCTCTACAAATTGGGGCGAAACATAGGAAAATAAATAGTTGTTAACTATTTTTATTTCTCATTTGACCGCAACCCTGACTATCTTCTCCATAATTTGAAATTAAACAGTCAGAAAAATGTTAATTGTTCCTTGTTTTATATACCTATGTGATTTTATCTTTATTACTGTTACATTATTTATTACGTTTTATAATTATAATTCATTTTCCTTATTATTACTATCTTATAATAATTATTCCTTTTATAAGCATGATGCGTAATGCATTTATTTATTTTCTGAATGAATGTATTGGGCGTCTTGCTGAACTTTAATAGATTACAATTGAGAATGACCCTGTTGAGTTTTTATGTAAGTATATTTTTTATACTTTTGACTATAATTCTGTTTTATGTTTGATAGAAAAAAAAGAGAATAAGTTTTCAAATTAATCAATGGAAAAACTAAAGATACAAATGAAGAACGACAGAAAGCTAGAAAAAAAAAATAATATGTAAGGAAAAAAATAATAAATAAATAAATCAAGTATAAATTTAGCAAATAAATCAAAAATGTTTATAATGTGACTATTTATATTTTTTTATGCTCTAGCTATTATATTAATAGGTTTTATACCATTTATTTATTTTTTTTGCAAAATACAACAGAAATATAAAAATATAACAGTTTCTAAAGTTTACATTCAGCTTCTAAATTGTTAAAGATTCAATATTGAAAATACACAGAATGATAATATCCAATAAATGATAATAATCCATAATACAGAAAGATTTTATGGAATTTTTCTTTTTAATTTTTTTAAAGATTATCTGGGGTGTTCCTCAAGGTAGTATCTTAGGTCCCATGCTTTATACGGTTTATACAGCTGACATCCCAACC
>NW_027114029.1:253145-273147 GCF_000696795.3 Halyomorpha halys
TCATATGTCATTGTGATCAAATTTACTGGTTGTATTTTTTTATACAGTTGTAAATATCAACAAATAAATAAAATAAAAAAAAAAAAAAAAAGATTATCTGGAAAATCTTTCCTAATAAGTTTAGACTTCTTAAAGTTCTTTTTTTTTTAAATATTTATTTATTGCTATTTACAACTGTACATTATAATACATTTAGTAAATCTGATGTAAGTTAAATTGGAGTGTTACCGGCGTGTAGAGAAACTACCTATTGGTAGCACTCTAATGACATTTTACATTAGCTGGTCTCGTGGCCATCTTCTTTTCAGGCGCCTCGGAGGATTGTCAGGAATGGAAGAGGATGCGAGATTAGAAACTAGGGGATTTGAGTGGTTAAAGATTTTATAATGGAAGGAGTGATATCTGGTTCGGGCTAGATCGGTTACATAGGGAACATTAAGGTCTTTATGTGATTTTATTTGTGACAAAGTAAGGAGCATTGAGGATTTTGGATTGTAAGGATTGAATACGAGAGGAATTCGACTTCTTAAAGTTAAAAAGACTTTTTTTTTGGTCCCTTAAGTTTTGTCGAAGTACAATTTTCAAGAACGAGATGTAGTTACTTAGAGATAAGAACAAAGATGGAACACTTTCAAAAAATCATTGGAAGCAAGGGATTTTGTAAGTGTGAACTGAGCGATTTTTTTCTGCCTGTTTTTTAACTACATGCCATATTTCTTCTTAAACTTGGATAGTGAAAGTAAAAAATAAATAAAAGACGAAAAGTATGAGTTTAATTTATTTAATTCTATACTGAGCATATAATGAAATTATATATTTAGTTAACTTTTTATGACAGTTTAAAACTATTGTTAACTGTTACGGCCAACATGTTTTAGATTATATATTATGTAATATATGGTTTTCTATTATAATAAAACAAATCTACTCTGTTATTATATATACTTAAGAGCTATAAATGATACCGTAGTGAACCAGTATTGTGTATATGGGTGGGTGGACGTACCTTTTTTCCAATCTACCTCCGTGAGGACAAAAACAATCTACTCACAACGGGAGCCCCATGAATCACCCACGGTGATAAAAAGACATTTTTCTTTTTTTGTATAACCTTAATTGTAATAGTTATGAGTTTGGTTAAGTTCTTATTTTCTAGTTTTTATTTTGTATATATTTAATTTTCAAAGGTCTACAGTTTATTATGTTAAATTATTAAAAATAAAATATTAACAAAATTTGATGTAACCCTTTACGTTGGGCTAGCAAAGGTTCCTTTTGAACCCCTACCCGCCGTAACAGTAACTATTCATAAAGCATCTTTGAACATAAAAAAAGGATGATAATAGCTGTCTCTCTAAGGGCCAGACATTCTAAACTTTCTAAAAGGTCTCAATACACTTTAAAATACCAAGTCCTTGGTCCAAGGAACTACTCAAAAAATTCGGTATATTAATTATATACACTAATGGACCTAGGCAGCGGACAAATTTAAAAAAAATAAACTGTTAGAAAGAGATCCGTTGCGGTACCGGTAGTGGGCAATAACAAGCTAGAAATCCATCGGGCTGGCCGAGTGGATTGAGCTCCGGATTTGTCTTGCCTAAAATATTTGTTGGTGTAAGACCAACGGCCCCTTGCACAAAATGGAGCAGTATTAGTATAAAGATTACTATTGTGGTGGTGAATATTGCAATTTAGATAATATCAAAGACAATGTGTAGTTCCCCGTCCCGGTAGCGCGGTCGGCCGAACGACCACCATTAGCCTAAGACGCATGGTCTATTTCTGAACGGGAGGAGCTAAGTAGGCAAGATGAACCCAATGGAGCGGAAACGGCTAAATATAAGAGGCTCCGATGTGCCGCTACACTAACACCGGGCAGTTAGGGTTGATTGCCCTCTGGTCTTTTCGCTAGGGGTTACGCTACTTAGGGGTTCTGGTCAGGTGGGGTGCTAGGTTGTCCTTGGCATTGTACAATCTGTTCAACAGCCAACTTCAAATATTTCAAAAAATGTATAAAATTAACATTGTTATCTTCACCAATTTCCACTCTTAGGCCCACAAAATAAACTCTACTCTACTCACGGAGAAATAGATCCCTCATTAGTTCAATTACATTAAATACGATGCAAGTGTAATATAACCGGCTAGAGCAAGAATAGTTAGTCCAAGTCATTCTGTTTACATAAACATTTATTTCCAAAAAAAAAAAATTAAATTATTACTAAGTGCATTAATTTACTTTAATTTCCAGTGTTAAAAAATGGCATTTCGCGAATGGCGGTGGAAAACATTATCGGAAGAATACGTGATTCATTTCTTTTTCGTTTTTTAATCATTTATTTATTTATGTATAACATATATACAAAAAGTAAATTTGCTGTAGGTGAGATAGTGACATGATACAAACATGTGGAGAATCTACCCATTGATAGAACTCCAACAACATTTCTAGAGGAGAAGATCCCGAGGCCATCTTCTTTTCAGACGCCTAGGAGGATTATTAGGTAATGAAGGAGAAGCCAGGCTAGAAACAAGTGGATTTTGGTGGTTGGGAAGTTTTCCATGGAAGGAATTGCACCTGGTTTTGGCCAAATCGGCAACATATGAGACATTGAAGTCTTGAGCGATGAATTGATTTGTGACAAAGTAAGGAGCATTAAGGATTTTACGAAGGACTTTGGACTGTAATGATTGGATTCGGGAGGAATTTGATGGTTTAGTGGAGCCCCAAAGCTCAACTCCGTATGTCTAGATAGGCCTTATAATAGTCATGTAGATCAGTCTTTGGTAACGGATTGGCAATTTAGACCGTTTGTCTAGTAAATGCAGTAATAGTCGAAATCGGCGAGCAGTTTCCTGTCTTTTCAGTCTTGTAGAATACGTATTAAAATGGAATAATGCAATCGTTTGCGCCTTCTCTCTCTCTCTCTCTCTCTCTCTCTCTCTCTCTCTCTCTCTCTCTCTCTCTCTCTCTCCTTCCCCCCTCTCCCTCCCCCCTCCGTCTTCCCCTAATACAAAAATATTACATCTTAAAGATCACAATTTTTTTTTATCGTACTATATACAAATGAATGACCGTATCTGAATTTAAATGAGATGGTTAAGTGTTAATAATAAAATTAAGTAATAATTTTCAAGCATTTATTAATTGCCGACGTTCTGACCCACATGCATCAGGCCTATTGCGATGGGTAAAGATGTGCAAGGTCAATTATCGATAAATCAGTACGCAACATCATACATCTCCAACCATCACAACACCTACATTCGAAACGTCCATGGTCGAACGTCAGAAATTAATTAATAGTTAAAGACTACTTTTATTCTTTTAGACCACAGCCCTACCCATCTACTTTAAATATTTATAACGAAATAGGTTTTGAAAAAACAATAAAAACAAGTGCCTGTTGATTTCGTTCACCCTCGAATTACTGCCTTGCTGACCACCCAACGGTCAGACGGAGAATGCAAAGTGTAAGTTGCACTGAGATCCATCCCGACGTAGCATAAACGCACAGAGCGGTGGACCACAAATATAATTGATCCCACTGATTGCTAGTGTGGTCATTTCGAGGAACAGCGCTGACCACAGGTGGCTAAAAACGGTGGGAACTTAATATCTCATCTCCAGCCTCAATTATCCATCATTATATCTCAGGGCTTTTACAGCTCCTTTCTGGCTTCTATTTTAAGAGGAGATTCCTGAATCAAAAATGAAAAGATAAGGAATCTAATTAAAGTTTTATTACCATCATAAAAGAAAAAACTGTAATTTCATCCAAGAACAAAGCAATCCTATGAAAAAAATTATACGCTATTTTCACAAACATTATGTACCCATTTTTTTAAATTTATAAATAAACACTAATCTAAATAAATTGTTAACTATGGATTGCCTGTTATAATCAACAATGTCGTAATGGTTTATCAGATTAATCTAAGACCTTTTCAGCTTCATATTATATACATCATTATATCATACTCCAGCTTATATCAGTATGCTGGAAGTGGACGTTAAATTACAGAATGCGAAGTTTGTCATGGAATCGATCATGATGTTACTAGTTATTAAGTACTAAATGTCAAAACAAAAAAATAAAACATTTACGATATTAGCGGTTAATTTTTAAAAAAACTCAGTCCCTTCAATAATAAAATGGGGCTATCGTTATTAGAAGCATTAAGAGAACAAATAATAAATATCTACCTGGATTATTTAAAATTACTTAATATAATCATGTTACAGACAATGTTGTTTGAGTTTTTATTTTTAAAACCTTATATACTTCAACTAGGACAAAAGAATTGTAACATCTTATGGAAAATTAAATTTCTGCTATTTATACAGATAAAAGTAGTTTCATATAGATGAGCTCACAGTTTATCGTGGATATAAATGAGAAGATAGTTAGGAGTGCAGTGTTATCTTTGTATTTTTATTTCCTTAATTATGTTATTTTACTTACATAAATAATTACCTATATAGACGTTTTATTTTCCACTTCATTTTTATTCTTTCAATTTACTTTAATCATTTTTTTTTCTATTCATTGGTTATTATCTGGTTTTTGTTCTTAGCCCTGATGAAGGCTTGAAATTCTGGCCGAAACGTTGGCACTTATAAATAAGTTTTTACTTATTTGTTTTATTTACTGACCGCACCCCCAAACATCTTCTTTTCATTTAAAAGTAGTTTGAATTAAATAAAAACTTCTTAAACGTTTTATCCTACATCTTTTTTTTTTACCTTGTCTACTTCCCCGAAAGCACTATAAAGTTTCGTGAAGTGATGTAAATTTGAATTCAGGGTATTCAACAGGCTCATTACTAATCATGCTGAGGAGGTCACATAATCATGAAATAATATTAGAAATCACAGGGCGGATTCAAACTGGAGTCGTTTCTGACAAGAGAATGTTATGGTGCTACCTAAATATTTTTGGATCCAAGGTGCTTGGACGGAAGAAATGTAATCCAAAACCATGGCGATAAAATTTTTATATGTATTATTCTTAAAAAAAAAAAGTAAAATAATGTGTCTAAAGGTGTTTATTTATCACAGCTGTTCTGATAAAAAATGATTTTTTTTTTTACATCGTTAACCTCAAAACTAATGTGAATTTAGTGAGCAAATAAATATTACACGTAGATCATGAATACTATTATGATTGGCTATTCTCAAATAAATAAGTGGGATTTTAGTTGTCTTTTTCGGCCAAGACTCCCATTGGAGTCCTATATTGCCTAACCATGGTTGGGGGTCAAGTTCTTCATTTTGTGAGACCGCCACTCAATGAAAAAAGTCAACGCCCCAGGCCGGATTTGAACCGGTACCGCCAATAGACATCAAATTGGTAAGACTGTGTCTTAACTACTGAGCTACGAGCGGCCCAAAAATGTAGGGGTGTACTATTCTGTATTATATGATGTAATTAAAAATGATCTTCACTAGGCCTACGCCCTAAATGGTGACAACATAAAAGTGGTTCAATTTTCTTTTTTGTAATAAAAAAAAATATAATTCTCTCATCGTAACCTTAGTCAGATTTAACACATTTGGAGTCTGTGATTTGATCTATTTTGGTTCTCTACTATTAAAATTTAAAGATTTCCTTTTGACTATAAAAAAACAAACAAAGAGATTAAGTAGTCAGCCTTGATTCAATTATTAGAAATAAATTGAGCTGTTCAGAATCTGATCATCGCCACACCCACGCACGATTACTGTTACATTCTTCTAATCACACCCACTAACAGAAAAATTATATATATCGTTAAAACATAGTTCTTACAAGACTGGGATAATGACTGGCAGACTGCTCGGCGAAGGCAAGAACAAAGGAGAGGCTCGTAACCCATTAGATGGCGCTTCTCATGATCAACATCTCACGAGCACACCGCTCCCCTCCCCTCGTCCGTGCTCATTAAGAACACTATGTACCGGGTAATCTATCCAACAGCTAACACGAATGGTTCGTAGGGCACAAGTACAGAATACACGAATCGTGTAAGATATACTCGCGGAAAATAAAAATATTTTATTGTAGGGAGAGGATTAGGAGTCAAAAAGGGAGACCATAGTGATGGTACGACACTCCTAAACATTTCGACATAAACTAAAATAAAAGGGAAGGTGACGTAAACGCAAGTGAGAAAGGTTATGTTCAAACAGCTTAAAAAAGTAGTAAAAACAAAAAAAAAACGAATAAACTTTGTAAATGATTACACAATTGTTTATAATTTAAACTAAAAACTATATTTGTACCGCTAAAACTCATGAAGGGTAAGGGGAGCAGTAATTTGAAAGGAAATATAGCTACTAGACCAACGGCTGTGCAAGAAGGTAATTTGATCAGAACCAAGCTCTACTTCCTGGGTTTTACCCGATTAAGGTTGGTTAGTTTATCCAATTAATATGGCTTGGTGAACCCCGGAGACCTGACTCACGGCTACAATGAAACAGAAAATATTTATTACAGCCGGATTCGATACCGAGTACTTGGAGTAAGTAGTAAAGTGCCTTACCACTGAGCTACCCACTCCCATAATTTAAATTAATTATCTGCTATATTAGTGAATAACTTGTGATGAAAGATTGTTTTGGAATCATAATACCAAAGTTAAAAAAATATTTGGTGTGTCTTACAAGAGCTTCCTCAGAGATTTGGAGGGAAAGTCCACTTTATTTACTTGGGTTTATACAAATTACAACGGGCAAATATGTTTTCTACTCTTCGTACATTTTTTCCCCATTTTCCTCGAATGTCTGTTCTATTTACAAAACGTTAATAGGCTATAATCCCAAGGCAACTTTCCAGTCTCCCTTGAACAAAATGGTTTTCAAGTATCACTCATAGTTCAGGTAGGTACACGTTATCTGATTTTTTTTATTCGGTTTTATTGATTATATTATACAGATTGCCATGAGGGTATAATGTATAGTATAGATGGCAGGGCGCTAACGCCTTTTGCATGATACTGGTGATTTGAACATCAATTTTTACATTTTTTTGTTTGCAACAGTAGAAATACAAAACCTTCACATTAAAAAAGAAAACGTAATTATATAATCTAATAAAGTAATTATTATAAAACATTATAAATGATGTAAATCATAATACACTTCGTAACAAAATAAATAAGTTTTGAACAACAATTAGCATATATTTGTTACGTTTGTGGGTATTTCTGTTTAGTGATGTAGTCTCCTTTATTTTGCATGAAAGGGTTTTCGGAAATGGGACTAAGAGGGAAATTTTTGTAAGTTCGTTTTAACACATCGCAATGTTATAAAAAGCGTTTTACTTGACGAGTAATTTAATTCTCATTTTTGGCTATTCTTAAAAAAAAAAAGTTTACATTCCCTATATATGGAATATACAGTCAGGAAAAGTATGGCGATAGAGCCAAGCTCTGAATTCAAGTGTTTGATGTAAATACATGTTTTATGGTTCCTTGATTTAAAAAAAAAAAAAGAAGAAAATAGTCTCGCAAAATGGTCTGTGAACAGTCTAATTCAAAAAGGAAAAGTCGCAACATACTGCAATTACACATTAAAGGTGGGTATATGCATAAGATGTAATTGTAATATGTAACATTTGGGAAGTAATATTTGGGAACGTAAGTTCTCTAGGACAAAAACCTTTTTATTTGTATTCATCTCTGAGTTGAGAGCTTAAAAAATGTATTTCAATTAATTTTCTTTCGTGTCAGAACGATAGGTAGGATATTTTATAGTATGTTAAACATTGAGACGTTTGTTTAAAAAAAAGTAATAAAAATAAAAATAAAATATAAATTGGGTAAGAAACGAAATTAAATACAATTTTGAATTCATCTTTTTAGACTACCAATTTTCACAATGATACTTTTTTAGACAATTGAAGTAATTGCAGAAAAAATTGCATATGTACATTGACCATTTATGTGTTTTATGTGTAGAATTATAATTAAATAGATTTAAACTACAATCTGTGCTATCGCTGAGATTGATAAAAATAAAGATTGACAACTTTTTCTTCTTTTTTTCCTTTTTCTTTTTTCCTTTTTTTTTCCTTTTCCTTTTTCTTTTTTTACTTTTTCTTCTTATTTTTTTCCCCTCAGAATCTTGGAAATTCAGTCATTAAGTGAAAACCAAGATTATATTCAACACAAATGACACGATTTCAGCTTATTGATGTCATACATCCTCATTTTAACTCTATGGATCAGATCTATATTTAGATCAGAGCGTTCAACTCTCATAAACTTGAAACAATAAACGTCTATAAGAGATGGTATTTGAAACGATTTACAGAACTGACTAACGGTTGCAGTTGAGGAAGGGTCACAACTCTGGTCTTGGTTGGAATGTGCGGTTTGGGTACGGCCCTGGTATTTACAGTTGCTACTGGACCCCTGCACCATCCCAGGCTACGTGAGTGTTCTCCATCTCTAGAGGAGGCAGATCCTCCTCATAGCCTGTAATTCCAGTCCGTTGAGAAGCTCAAACAATATTATGTATGCAGAAACGGCTCTTGAGATCCCATTTACGGCTCAAGTTCATGCCGGATAGGTTCAAAGCCGAACGGGAAACGGAGATTTAGGACGGTAGGCGAGCTACTTCCTGTTGCCCAGTCTTTTTTTATATGGAAATAGAGTGAATAAATTCAATAGATAAATCCCTCTCTTTGAATACATGAAAGAAAAAGAATCATTATAGCAAAAATATATTCTGTAGATTTTTGCTTTAAGACTAAAATATATTTTAAACACATATATTAAAGGAAGGTATTTGTATCTTTGGGGGTGACGGTAGCAGCGCAGGCAGTAAAACAAGCGTGGTCTGCCAACTCAAAGGTTGTGAGTTCGAGTCCCCGACCCAATCCGGGAATTTTCATATATATAATTATACAATACTCACTCACAGCCTCTCCCCGAGCCCGTTAGCCAATGAGTGGCACTCACAAAAATAGGCGTGGGAGTGACGTACCCACCCTATGAAAATAACGTCATGAAACGCGCGATGTATTTCCTAAGTACATCGCGCGAGGCCTTGGGCCTCCACGGTATATCGCACCAATAATAATAATTTGTATCATTCAAAAAAATGAAGGTCCAGAAAAAAGGGAGGGGGAAAATCTGTAACATTTTTATTATTTGACCTAAATAATTAACAATGCATAATAGAATAGAGACATTAACATACCTGGTACCTCAGTGGTAAAATATACTATGTCATATTTGTCAAGTTTAAAGGAGAGCTGTTTGAACAGATATTGTTCGTCGGATAAAAATATAATTATTATTTTTTATAAACCATGTAACGTCCCTTACACTATTGGTCAAGGAAATAACCATTTAGACCTCTAGAAAAGCAAAGCCAGTTAAGTAAGGATTTATAACCTCAGTATTTATTTATTGGTTAAAGAACATAACTTCTTGTACAAATAGTTTAAAATATTTAGAAAATATGTCTTCAAGTGTCGTTTTCCGTACTTCATAATAAAGCTTGCGTTTTAAACTCTTATTATAATAAACACAGATTATCTGATATTAGAAACATTATTTTACTTCATTTATGAATTAATTATTAATATATTTGTATAAAACAATATAAAATAAATACAAACAATAAAACCAACAGAAAACAGGTCTATATCCTGTTGATAAAAAAACACAGAGAATAGCCATTCAATTGGTAAGGGATGATATAATTTCGCGAATAGAGTATATATTGGCTACAGATAATAAAAATAAATTTATGTAATTGCCTTTCTCGATACTGTTTATATTGAGAATGTACATTAATATAAGTAGGTGAATGGGACATATATTGCTGCAGGTACCTCTCTCAAAATACATCGGCTGATAGGCACTGGAGAAGAAGATGGTGTAGGCAGTTGAAGACTGGTTATAGGCACTGTAGATTTCTCCATCTTGTATAATGTAAGATTTATTTTGCAGATATATATTTATAGCGTGTGGGTTCCAGATTTTTATCGCGTTTTGTGCATACAGGTATTAAAATTTAAATACTCTTCAGAAGAATAATCTAGACGGCTGAGGGTTCTGTAGAATGGGTTATTATTTGAATTTAGAGCTCTATTGCGGTCCAGAGACAGAAGATGAATTTTAATTTTTTCTATCATGGTCTTCAGTTTTTGGATTCCCGTTTTGTAGATCTCATTTAGTTCATTGAGACTATCAGTTGCTGAGGATAGATTGTGAAGTTGTAAGACCCAGTTAAAATCAATGGCAACTTCTTGCATACTTCTTAGTCTATTGAACCACATGGATACCTGTTCTCTGGTAGCGTTGAGAGTCCTGTTCAAATGTTGACTACTTTCTTTATTATCATTATTCTCAGAAGACGTGGTCCAGTCTCCAGTCTAACTATATAATTCGGTACACATTTAGGCAAGAGGAGGAGATTTTTAGAAATTTTAGCTGGATGAGTTCCAGTGCGTCTAAATACCTCAAACTCCACATATCGGCAGCGTAAAGCAATGTAGTTGAAACCAATGAATTAAATAGTGTCACTTAAGATTGCCAGGCGTTTTTCTAAGGATTTCTAGTACTCTGCCACTTGCCACAGATGTCCTTTGAATATAATGTTTAGTTGCTTGATGGAATTTCCCAGATGAGAATGGCACCCCTAGATGGATATAACCTCACTAAATGAGTTTAATTGTGGAGATGGTGTATTCTCTGACGTACAGTTACATGAAGACACGAAAAAAAAAGACTGAGGATTAGTCAATAAGATATCTCTACTGAGGCAACGTTTCGCAACTTTATTGTTAGTATAATTTCTTCAACTATTGTAATTATTAAAAAACTACAATAAATAGAGTATAATTTAAGAATAATAAATATTAAAATTGAAACATTACTTACATTAGATAGTGTTCTACATTGCTAAATTAATAGGGGTGAAAAGCAGGAAGGTATGTGTGGGTTTGTTTAGGTTTTTCCAACACATCACTATTCTTTCTGACAGGTAGTCATTCCGTTTATTTATTATTTATTATTTTTATATTTAATGTATGTTTTATGCCTTTATTAGATTGGATTTAAATTTTATAGATTTTTGTTGGGAGCCCGATTTTTATAGTTTTCTATACTGATTTTAGTCTTTTAAGTTTAAATCTATGATATTTAGATAAATGAGAGATGAGAAAGATTAGCCATTTTTCTCTGATGATTCTAATTCAAATGTTTATCGCTATTCCTCATAGAAATTGATGAACAACTATTACTGTATTATTGATAACTAGTTGCTTCAGATGAAACTTTACTATAGAAATATATTTTTTTTTTTTAAACATTTTTTAATCTGTTTTGTTAAAAACATTTTTAGCGATCACTATGTAATATTTTATTTTACATTTTCGTACAATCTGAGCAACGAGTTGTAATATTAAATGAACAGTAGTATAATTTATAAAATGGGGGACTGGAGGACTCCTTAAATAATTTTTTTGTTTTAAAAAAATTGTTTTTTTTATGGTATGACTATGCAAACAATTTGCAATCAACAAAAGTTGCGTAATGTCACCTCAATAAAGTTGTCTAATTGACTGATCCCAAAAACCTCAAAAATATTTTTTATTAATATTAAAAAAATTAACAATATATACATTTGGGTCTTTTCATATAAATTCTATTTATACAGATTGACGTTACTAATGCTGAAATTAAATTACGAGTATCTGCGAAATTAAATCTCAGATCTTCGTTCAAAAATATAAACTTAATTGTAGCCTACTAATCGTTATTATAGAAGAAATTACCTTTTTTATATGTTTATATTTTACGTTAATGATTCGATATTTCAACTTTTAATTTTTATATTATTCCAATAGCCATGACAAGTTTAATAGCAGTGGCCATAACTTCTGTATTAGCCCCCTTGGCCACCCCATAAACAAAATTCCTCAAGTAAATCGTCTCTATTATTGTGGGTTCAATCAACTTCACGATAGTTCAACATCACTGACAAATGACGACTGATTATCGTCTAAACGCTCTCTATCCCCACCCTCTGCTCTGTTCTTGATAGATTTCTGACTGCGCTGGTTCTTGGGTCTTGGACCACTTTCGGACCACCCGCTGGGACGGCTTTATTTTAGGCCGAAATAAATCTGCTTCGAGTGCCACTACGGTAAATACATTAATCTTAAGGTTTTGAGCGGAGAGTTCCCGCGGTTGTCATCGGTTCGCTAATGATACTCCGCTGAAGGGAGGAATATCATTAGCGTCACATATCGCCCACGGGCCGATACCTGCCATTATATATGACATGTAATTAGCAAGCGTATTTGTTTGCGAATATTTAACAGTTATTAGAGATGGTATTAACGGAAAGTATACTGTGGGATAAGTCTAGCCGGATTTCCGATGACGAGAAAATAATGAACAAGCTAATCGCGGGATTTTAGCGAGTTTTTTTAATTGGGTGACATAAAAATATAACATACAATTTCGTAAAACCTTCATGCACAACAGTCCTAGTTTCGGGAAACTTCAAAAACAAAGTTTCAAATACCTGTTCTTATATCACATTTATTGAGGATGTTTCGGTTTTTCAAGAGTATTTAATCTTTACATCACCAAGAAATGAAATGTTATAAAAATGACAACATTTAACATAATGGACTACGAACTACTGTGCATTACGGTTTCTATATATTAACAATAATAATATATACTTAAATAATTGACCATATAATTCCAAATAACGAAGAAGATGGTCAGGGTTGCGGTCAAAAAGAACAACAATAGTTAACAACTATTTATTTTCCGAGGTTTCGCCCCACTTGGTGGAGTTTCATTAGGGTTATTGAAGTTGATAGCTTTAGAAACTTTGACTGAAAATCGGAAGCGTACAAGAGTTACTCAACAATCCCTCTACAATAGAATGGTTTCCAATGATTACTCTACATTAATATTGGTTATAATACGGCCTCTGGTAAGAACCAAGGATTAGAGGCTTAATCACCTGCTAGCATATCCTAACCATTCTCTTCCCTCGAATAGATAATATTGTCAAGTATTCTTCTTTACGAAGAGCATAAACTGACTCCATATGATAATGGGACTGCCGATGGTGACAGAATTCATCTGACACCACCAGGACGCCCGCAAAGGTGACAAACACATAGACAGACTCTGATTCGACTGAAGACTAATAACTTCTTGACCACCGATATCACGAAACCTAATCTTCTTCATCAGTCATATTTCATTTCTCCAGCCCCCTCTTAAAGAGCAGTAAAAGAGTTTGATTTCATCAATTCTCACCCCCTATTATCTAACCCTCACATTCATGGGCCTATGATGACATGACAATAATAATGCCTACCGGGGCATACGGCGTAGAACTTTGGGGCTCCACTAAACCATCGAATTCCTCTCGTATACAATTCTTATAGTCCAAAATCCTTCGTAAAATACTCAATGCTACCTACTTCGTCAAAAATGAAGTCATCCATCAGGACCTCAATGGTTCATATGCTGCCGATTTGGCCAGAACCAGATACTAATCCTTCCATGATAAATTTCCCAACCACCCGAACCTACTTTTTTTTAACCTGGCTTCTCCTTTTTTATCTGATAATCCTCCTAGGCGTCTGAAAAGAAGCCCCGAGATCTGTCATTTTATAACTTATAGCAAATTTATTAGTTGTATATATTTTTATTCAGTTGTAAATAACAATAAATAAATTATTAAAAAAAAATATTTTTCCTATGTGAGTGAAAATATTATGGCTAATCATTGATTGCGTACGGACAAAATTCCAACTCTAGATAAGGGAGAAGGTTTCGCCTACATTATTGGCGATTATTCGCTCTTTGAATACTTGAAGACCTCATACATAGCTTTGAATATTTAATAATCCCTTGGGGTCCGATCGTATAGGAGAGAGGACAGAGGTACTAACAGTTCTTGAACATTACTAGGCAAAGGATCGCAAGATAAGATTCGACTCTCATGTTTCCACTCGGAGCCATGAAACAAACCGTTCTCCACTTCCCTGTTTTTATTCCCAGTAAGAGGTACTAATGGCGGGAATTTTACAGTCCGATTTATTACACGTTCACGAAGGAGTAAGTACCGCCTATCTTTCACTTCTATTATTATTCTCTGTAAGGATTGTCCTGTTACTTGAGTAAGATTAATAACTCGGATTTAGGCGAATTTTCGAACATAAATTATATTGTTTCGGAAAAAAAAGTGTTTTTATGATTTGAGATGGATTTGGACTGTCACCCGATCTGCCAAAAATATTTTTTGCCAATTAATCAAATATAGATTCCAATTCTAGAGAACATTGGAAAAAAAAAAGGTTTGTATGCAAAGATCAGTATAACTTTTATTCATGATCTAATATACAATAAAGATCTCAAACAAAGATTAATCTTTTACAATAACATAATTACAAATCATTCTTGCAAAATTGGAAAAACAAAAAACAAATCGTTAGTGGAAAGTCAAAATGGCGTGTCTGCAATTCTTACTATCATTAGATCTTTTTTTGTATTTTTTTATTATTTTTATATTTTAATGGCATTAAAAATTTTCATATAGGCAGTAATGAATTCATTCATTTGTATTCCCATTATTTATCATTTCCAAACTAAATATATTTATTTATTGAATATATGTAAGTACACCGTGACATTGCCCATTTCTACTACCATTCTTTAGATGCTAACAATTTCTCATATCTATCGTTATTACTATAAGGATTTAAAAAATTTAGAATTTTTTTCCTTTGATTTTGATAAGCAGGGCATTCCAAAATGATATGTTGTAGGGTTTCTGTTTTGGTTACATTTATCGCATTTCGTAGAATTTTTGACTCCAATACGTTGAAGCCATACTTTGCATGATTCATGATTTTTGCTAAGTCTAGATTCAAAAAACCAGAGCAGAGAAAATTAAGAAGATACTTTCTATCTACAATTATAATTCAAACACGATTCTCTCAGCAATTGGTAACGCCTTTAGGTCCTTTATCAACGATATAGTATTGTTATCTCTAGACTATGGACAGATTTTTAGGATATCTTGGCCCTTAAAAATGAAAAAAAAAACCATCAGTATATTAATTTATGGATTAAATAATTTTATTTCCATGAAAGCATAAGCATAATAAGAAATAAAAGTAATTTAATTAATTACTTTATTTATTGATAAGTATTACAATCAGCCACAAACTTGGGCAATGAGTAATAGTGTTAATTGAACACATCCATACCAGAAATAAAAAAAAAAAAAGAATAATAATAAGTAAAATAAAATAAGTAACTATATTTAAATTAAAAAGTAGACTAAAATAAATAAATAAAATAAAATAATAGTAATATTACTAGACCAACGGTTGGGCAGGATTATTTAGTCTGAATTACAGTCGACCGCCAGATTTTTACCCAATTAAGGATACCCACTACATGAGGCTGGGTGGCCTGTGTCCAGTGTCCACTGAACCCACACGGCTGACTCACGGCTACAGTGAAAAAGAAAATAATTATCTGCCACAAACGGATTCGAACCCAAGTCCTTGGAGTTAGGAGCACAGTGCCTTTCCACTGAGTCACCCGAACCGCAGAAAACATCCTAATTCTTCCTTATCCGCCACTCCTACGAAATCTTATACTTAGCCCCGGGCTTATCTTACCTTCCTAACTGCCCATTCATAATTATCTTGAGGATTCTGTAATCCTAAACCCTCTCAACATCTTCTATTCATCATATAGTAGATTCATAAAGTCGTTTCTGATTTGTTATCGTATGACTTCAGTGAAGTTAATTTAATTTCTGAAATTGGAACCACTTCGATTAATTGTATCAGCAACAAAAGCTGTAAGGGCAACACACATAAATATCTTGAAAGATTTCGACTTGTTTAATAAACAGACGTTCATATGTCTGCCAACACTCAAAACAAAGGTAATTTAACTTACTATGAAGTAGATATGTAACGTATCTTCGTAAGGGTGGTAGTTTATATGATATTCACGTGTGAATATAACTTTTGCACAAGCAATGTTGTCTAAACTAGTATAAATCAATTTATTTTGGCAAAGATCATGAACACATACTGCTCCTACGAAGATAAAGGTTATAATCTACTTCATAGTACATTAAACTAGCTTCAATTTGAGTGCTAATAGACGTCTGTACGTAAAATGGTTTTTAAAATATAATTCCTTATAATAAATTCACTAACCTGATTTTTCAATGCATTTTTCTAATGAAATGTTGCTATTTAAAAAGTTATATCTCGGGAACTATTGAACGTAAATTAGGGCTCATATTTTAAAAAATTTACTCTACTTTTAATGACGTTCTCTTAGGTTTTCTAGTGTTGTTGTTAGTTTTCTTTAAAACTAACTCTATATCTTTATATAGAGCTCTGAATGAAATGTTCGTTTTGAAACAGCCACTATTTTTTATTCCCCTATCTATGCTTGGCAGACTCATCCATATTGACTAGTAATTATACATAGTTTTCATTACAGTAATCCAAAATTGGGGCGAAATATCTGCCTTTTTCATCTCCTCTTGGTTTTGGGCACTTCTACTAAGATATTCTTAGCAATTATAATACTGTTTTTATTCAAATAACAAAGGAACAACGAAAAAGCAATACAAATTTTTAAAAAATCCAGATAAAAAACTAATAGACCGCTATTCGCTCCACAGGTGTCTAAAGATACCGGCTTTAATGGGCTAAATATAGTTTATGACGACAGTATCTGGTTCCAGTTAAGCCGAAAAGGAACGACTCTCAATCTAATACGAACCGGTAATCTTAGAGTGTATCTATTGTTTGATAGTGTATATCATAATAATACAACAGGTCCCGAAATATATATTCTTCTTGATGCCTTCGGAAAGTTCGTGCATTGTAATCTCCTACGATGATAAATTGAGAGCCAAGATCCTATTCACTGTTAGCCGAGTGTATATTATTCGGAACAAGGTAGTAATAATTATTTTTTATTTATTGCTAGCAATTTGGCATCAGGCAAATGCGTTAATGATTTATGTCTTTATAGATATGCATGGTCGTATAAAGACTTTTGATAGATATGAATGCTTCTATAAGGATTAATTGTTTTGTTGTCAGGTGCCTTTGGATAATTCATTAGTATAACAGTAATCATAAATAAAAATATAAGACTTTGTCCTTAATATACGATGCCCCAAATGAACATCTAACGGACTTGATCACGTCAACAATTAATTTCTATTTCCGCGGCCTTTTGTAGTAAGAGGCCTAGCTACTATTTCCCATTGATAAAAATCTCCAGCGTACCGTTTAAACAATCTTAATGGCGGGAACTATTTTTACAACTGCACAGAGGCCTAATAAAACTTATCCTCCTTATTAAGGGGTAATTGTAGCCCTGCGAAACTCCCAACAATGAAGAGTACCTTCCTGCGGGGAGGGGTTCACTCCATGAGCTGTCGTCAGGAAGAGGTGGGTGTTAATGACGAGCAACGTCGTCATTACTAAGTAACAGGACATGCCATTGTTTATAAAATGTCTAAGAACAATATATAAAATTTAAATAACCTGATGATGATTAATTTATTTATTGATATTTACAACTATATAAAAATACAACAAGTAAATTTGATCATAATTACATAATGATAATGATACGATACAGCATGTAGAGAAACTACCCAGTAGTAGAACTCTAAAAACATTTTACAATATAAGGTCACGAGCCCATCTTCTTTTCAGACGCCTCGGAGGATTGCCAGGAATAGAAGTGGAAGCAAGGTTAGAAACTAGTGGGTTTGGGTGGTTAGGGAGTTTATAATGGAAGGAATGATATCGGGTTCGAGCTAGATAGGTTACATAAGGGACATTTAGGTCTTTATGGATGGTTTTATTAGTAACAAAATAAGGTGCATTGAGGATTTTACGAAGGAATTTGGATTGTAAGGGTTGGATACGAGAGGAATTCGGAGGTTTAATAGAGCCTCAACTCCGTATGTCCAGATGGGCCTTATTATTGTCATGTAGATCAGTCTTTTGTAATGAGTTGGAAGTTTTGACCATTTGTTTAGAAAGTGCTGTAATAGTCGGAATCTGCGTGCAATTTCCTGTCTTTTCAGTCTTGTGTGAGGATTCCAGGTTTATGATGATTTAAAAAAAAAACAAAAAAACTACAAAGGTTCCTTCATCAAACTATTACGAACCCATGCCTAACACAAAACAATATTTTTATAAGTAGTACAATTAGCACTGATTTACTGGGAGATTTATTACATCATTTACCACTGCTTTGTTTTTTATTAAACTAGCAATTATTGAAAATAGATTAAAAAAAATACGAAATACAAAAATATTAAAAAATTTCCAATACATCTTAAATCTCTCAAACGGCAGAGAACAGCAGAGCAAGTTAGTCTTAAACTTTTGCAAGCATCGTCATTAAAGAAAATGATAAGATGGTTCAAATGGGACAGATCTTCTTCCCTTAGTCAAAAATAACACAACAGACAGTATTTGCACGCCAAGACAAAACAAACATAATAACTAAAATAGGATTGCTAACTTTCTGAGCCTGTCGATGTGAGAAGTGTTGTTTCAGGCTTGTTCTGGTGATGGAGTTACTCCCACCCTACTTTGTTCTACCTCCAAAAGTCAGTAACCTATCAACATCATGTATTCATGTTAATTTCCCCCTCTTATCATTTATTGTTCTTGTTTATTAATATTATCTCCTTCTTACTTGTTACCGTAGTTTACCTTTACCTCATTTACTTTATCTATCTGCTCATCATTTAAACCTTTTTTTTTTATTACTACAATTTTTTTGTTACTATTTCTGATAATATTGTTCTAATATTTATTACTTCATCAAAATTCGAACACACATGATTATAGCTATTATTAATTAGATCAATATTCATTTGTATTTATATTCTCTCAACTTAATTTGTCTCATTCTTTTGAATATATATTTTTGTATAATTTTTTTACTATCTTCATTCATTATCTAATATTTTTTCTGTATAATTTACTACATTTAGAGTTTATTCATTTTAATGAATATGAAAAAATACAAGTGTTTTCGAAAACCAAAATTACTCAATTAATCTACGAGTACTGATAATTTATATTGTTACTTTATTAAAGGAGACGCTAATGTGTTTAAAGTAAACTTTCGAAAGCCGTCCTCTTCTTAAGGAAATAACAAATAAATAAATACTCTTAATGGATTTAATCTGCTAAGCAATTAAATAAAGTGGTAGGTCTTTCATTAACATTAAATATTAGGACATTAGCAAAATTAATTAATAAATAATAACCCACCCAACGCACGAACGTTTTGTCTAGGCGAGCAAAAACCATGTAATTATAACTTATGAAGATGTACGATCTCTTGAACAAAGGAGGGATTCTCGCGAGCAATTATGAAGATTTAGCAACAAAATTTCCCTTCCCACACAAAATGTATCCTTCGCGATAAGTGTTATTTCCCAAAGCAGCCAACCGCTAAATTGAACTGGTTTTTCTATGTTATTTTTCTATCTGCAGGTACATGCAGGCAAAGTATAAGTCCATTAATTGAAAATGAAGAAAATAAGACCAGTAACTAGGAGATATTGCCGTTTTCTAAAACTGTACAGGACTGGAATATATGCCTCACGTTGTAATACAATAAACTATTTAATTTACGGTAATATATATAGCTAGTAACAATATTGTATATCCTCGTCAATAAAAAAATAAATTAATACCATAACTATTATATTAATAATTTAACCATATATAACTATTATGTTAATAATATATATAGCTAGTAACAATATTGTATATCCTCGTCAATAAAAAAACTAAATTAATACCATAACTATTATATTAATAATTTAACCATATATAACTATTATGTTAATAATTTAACCATACATAACTAATATCTTAATAATTTAACCATACATAACTAATATCTTAATAATTTAACCATACATAACTAATATCTTAAT
>NW_027114029.1:273197-303613 GCF_000696795.3 Halyomorpha halys
TTAACCATACATAACTAATATCTTAATAATTTAACCATACATAACTAATATCTTAATAATTTAACCATACATAACTAATATCTTAATAATTTAACTATATATAATTATTACCTTAATAATTTAGAGGTACATAATACAAAAAATAATTCAACAACATAAATTCCATTAAACAACTACCATAACATTAACATTGTCTAAAAAAAAATAAAAATAATAAAAAAAACTCTCTTAAAATATATACAAACAAAAGAATAGACAAGATGAACATAATCAAACTATCTGTATGAAAAATAAATAAATAAAATAACATAATTGATTTTATTGAAGTTCTATCAATGAGTATATTTTCCACATGTCTGTATAATGCCATTGTATAAGTAACATCAAAATTACGTGTTGTATATGTTTTAATACAGTTGTAAACAACCATAAATAAAATTAAAACTTAATTTTTGTTATATCAGACCGATTGAAAATATGGTTTGGATAAATACAACTCGACCTTCCAAAGGATGAGCCAAAGTGATTCCTTATCATCTAACAGGCAAATTAGCAATGTTAGTAAGGAAGAACAAAAAGGAGTGCAAATCGATCTCGGATTGCGACAAACTGCACCTTGGAACAAAAATAAAGCAATAATTGAGGTAGGGGGGGGCTTGCAATGAGCTAGCTGCATGACCATATCTCACTACCTTCCGAGAAGCCAGGCTTGTTACTCTCTTCTCCCAGCACGAAATCTCTAAGAGGAAGCAAGAGGAACAAAACTTAAGTAACGATCCCGGCTCCTTACTCCTCTCACAATTGAAAGCAAAAAGGAGAGATCACTTTGAGTAATGATTCACAACCGAGATCTTTTGTCACTAATTTCCTACAATCGCTACACGAATAAATCCAAGTAATTTCTTACAGTAGGGTAAGATCTCTTCTTTAGGGAAAAGAAAATATACGATTTGAAAAGTGATTGTCGTTTGATTTCGGTGATTATTAGGCAGACATTCAGTATAAAATCTTGTAATGAATTATGTTATGAATAATTGAAGTACAATTAGTAGAATTAACAAAGTCCGAAAAATATCCATTAAAATTTACTTATAACTGCAGAATAACAACATAAGCTACTTATCCTTTTTAAAAAATAGTTAATTAATTGTATTTATGCTATAAATTGATCTGTCTGCCTTTCAGCGTCCGTTTCCACCTCAGGATCTTGGATCTTGGGGGGTGAGTGGTCATCTCCTACATTATCGTTTCTTTCCTAATTTAAATAATTATCAATTCTCTATACTAAAGCTAGCTTTCTCTGCCGCGCCTTAGCTCGATTTCATAAATAAAGAACTCTAAAACTACGAATTAATATTTTTTGGTAACCTATCTTTGGTATTTCAGACAGAAAAAAAAAAAACAATATTTCAAAATGAAAGACCTTTTTGTATCTTGTATTTTAACAGACAAAGAACCAAAATTATCTAACAAAACAAAATAAAAAATAAGTATAAAACATATTTTATATTTTTGAGGAAGCAAAGATTTTTTTTTAACAAAGAGGAAGGTAAAGTATAAAATTATATTTTAAGGAGTAAAGTGCAAAATAGAATCTTTGTATGTCGCATCTTTCCTTTAAATTCCAGTTGTAACGTAATACTTAAAAGTATTTCAAATGCACAATACTACTTAGTATTCGTAACATTTCCTTTTACAAAATCGAAGACACTTTCTATTCTTATGGATTCTGATAGCAAATCTAATTTTTAGAAGAATTCAGATAGGATCCAACATGTCCTGAAAGCGTAAGACGCCAGAAACCTATAACTATACATGACAATTTGCGTGCAAACAGTGCAAAGAATTGAAAAATCCAAAAGAAAAAAATTGTATTAAATAAAATTGGCTTCATAACTAACAGCCATTTTAATCTTCTCGGCCAGTCGAGGGAAATCCAATTTCGATTACGAATGCTTATAGAAAATTGGTTCTAAAACTTTTTTTTTTATACACGCAATTTTAATGTTTCTTCATTCTATATGCATAAATTGTTAAAAAAACATTAAATAGTTTTCGGGTTTTAGTGATAAATCGCCAAATCCCTTCATATCTTTCCATGAAAAGTGAATATGAATTCGTCTTGAAATGTTATTTACTATTAGATTCCGTAAAAATAATTTTTCTCATTCCATTGGAAATCCCAGAGTTAGCAGCACTGAATAGGAACTGAATAAGGTTAAAAATAACCTCAACTTATTGAAAAAATGGCCGTCCATTATGACCCAGCAAAAAACATTTAAAAAACTTCACAGCTTCTAAAATTGCAGAGGTTAGGAGGATTGAACATGTATGTAAAAAAATTCATAGAATAAATGAAGGTGAAAAAAAGTGACGTAGGCACCAAAGCATCACGTTTTCACTTTATGAAAATAATTGAAACAAGATACATAATTTTCACTTGCATTCCCAAGATAGCTCTGTGAAGAGATGTTGCAAATGCCTGGAGGAGACTTCTACGGTAAGGAACGCAAACAAAAATGGCTTGAAAGACAATGGGTCCGCTAGAGGTGGCCGCCCAGGGTGGTTTAAGAACTCTGGTGCAGAACCGATCGCTGACAGAAGAAGAGGATAAAACAGGGCATAAGGCTAACGGCAGCCACAACGAGCAATGATATGCGTATGGGGAGGGAGCAGCACGTAGCAGCCTCTATACCGTTTAGCTGCCCGGGGGGAAACGAAAGGGGTCCTCCACTACAGTTATCGATGTCTGGGCTCTACTTCAGGCCAATCGATTAGTTAACATACTGGAAAAAAGTATATATGTAACTTTGGAATGCAATGAAAAATAATTTAGAAGGCAGAGAAAAAAAATGATATCCACTAAGAAAAAAACTGAAGAAACCATACCAATATTGCCAATCCACTCTCATGATTAAACATATTTATGAAGAATGCTCTCACTACTTACCAACAGTAAGAGGAATAGGACTGACCTCAAATTCATCTCTCGCTAATGAGAAAGTCACATTGTTATTTACATTTTTGAAAATCTGCCTCCTTTCCAAATTGCAGCATTTCTTTGGTTTTAATTTTAAGTACTCTACTAACGCCTGTTGAACAGATTCGCTACTTAGGACTCCATCTTGATAAGTGACTTACTTGGAATCCACACACAAGACTGAAACGACAAGAAACTGCTCGTAGATTCCGATTGCTACAACACTTACTTGACAAAAGCTCTAAACTTCCCATTCACAACAAAAAATTAGTATACACTACGATAATCAGACCAATTTGGACATATGGAATTGAGCTTTGAGGCTCCACCAAACCATCAAATTCCTTCCGCATCCAATCCTTACAATCCAAAATCCTACGTAAAATCCTTGATTCTCCTTATTACGTTACAAATAAACTCATTCACAAAGACCTTAACAGTTCGTTGCAGATTTGGCCCAAAACAGATATGCGTCTTTCCATTTCAAACTACTTACCCATCCTAACCCATTAATTCTTAATCTTTCATCCTTAACAATCCCTGATAATCCTCCGAGACGTCTGAAAAGAAGATGGCCACGGAACCTTCTAATTTATATTAAGGCTTATAGCACCACCAATGGGTGGTTTCTCCCCAAGATTTTCAAGTGTATATGAAACATACACATATTTACTTCTTTTATTTATTATTTGTACAGTTGTAAATCACATTAAATAAATTAAAAAATTTGTTTGTTTTTTTTTAAATTATTCATTACTACCTCATAATTCTTTTTTTTAATATATTATTAAGTATGCGTGAGTAAATCTGAGCGTGTGGTGTGTTTTTGTGTGAGTAGGTATGAGTGCATGTGTATCTCTATACCAGTCCATTTGCGTTGATGACCATAAGGTTTTACGCCTTTAGACAAAGAATAAACAAACTGAAAAAAACATGAAAAATAAATATATTATTCAACTAATAAATATCAACCTGGTCAATTTTTCTTTGGTTTGTAATCATTTCATCTATATGTATGAAAAATGAAATGGTTCGAATCTTCGCCCACAATAAAATTTTGAAATACGGAACCGACTTACACGCTGTTTTTTCAAAAAGTTCCGTTTCGCCATGGCGAGTTTTAAAGCTAATTAAATTTCCGATTTCTCTGGTAGAAAAAAGTTCTAAACAAAATTAAACGTTTTCGGCTTATAGCTAAGAAAGTACACGTTTTCTTCTCGTTGATTGTGTATCAAAAGATTTGTCTCTTTCTGAGGAATGAGAAAAAGCATTATTGATTTCATTAAACGATACTATATTCACAAAAAATATATATATTTTTTTATTTATTGATATTTATAACTGTATAAAAAATACAACAAGTAAATTTGATCGTAATGATATGATACAGGATGTAGATAAACTACCCAGTAGTAGAACTCTAAAAACAGTTTACAATATAAGGCCACGAAGCCATCTTCTTTTCAGGCGCCTCGGAGGATTGCCAGGAATGGAAGAGGAAGCACGGTTAGAAACTAGTGGATTTGGGTGGTTAGGGAGTTTATTATGGAAGGAATAATATCGGGTTCGGGCTAGATCGGTTAAATAAGGAACATATAGGTCTTTATGGATGGTTTTATTAGTAACAAAATAAGGACCATTGAGGATTTTACGAAGGATTTTGGATTGGATAAATATTGAATACGAGAGGAATTCGAAAGTTTAGTGGAGCCCCAAAGTTCAACTCCGTATGTCCAGATGGGCCTTATTATTGTCATGTAGATCAGTCTTTTGTAATGACAAAAAAATATAAAAACAGAATTAGGCTATGATTAAAGTGTGTTAACAATTTTATTTTTTAGAAAAGGATAGTCATGTAAGTTTTTAGCATCATATAACGCTTGAATACCATTTTACAAATAGATTATAAAATTACTTGATTTATTTGGGGGTTATTTTTTCTCCCGGTGTCCATTGTAATAGCTCTTAACTCATCTGCATTTTATCTAACCCCCTACGTTTCAACAACCGTATGAAAGTTGAAGATCTGTTCTTTTAACCTACAGTAATATCATTTAGATTTATTGTGAAATATTAGTTTCAAATAAGGAAAAAGTTTTATTAAATATCACCGAATTTAAATTGTTTAATTAGTTCCAGTTTGTGCCCTTACTAAGAAAAATACTTTAGACAAAAAAAAGTATTATTTTAGACTTTGTTTTCAAGCGTTTCTTAAGGTGCTAAAAATAATATGGACTTTGTTTCACTCCTAGAAAACTTTTACTAAACTATGATAAGTCATTCTGTCCGAATTGTTTCAATAACGTATTTTTTTTTTCTCCCGGTGCCCATAAAAATTAAATCTATAATGCTACAATCAATGAAGGGTCAGGAGTGCAGTACTTTGTAAGAAAGTACAGCTACTAGAGCAACGATTGTGCAAGGAAGTGATTCGGTCAGAATCATGCTTGACCACAAGCTTTTTATCCAATTAAGGGTACTTTATGAGGCTGGGTAGATCCCGGATGGCTCCCAAATCCATAGGGCTGGGCTCAACGGCTAAAGGTAACAGATAATAATTATCTGCTACAGCCGAATTCAAACCCCGGTCCTAGGTGTTAGCAGTCCATTGCCTTACCAATGTGATACATTACTTATTTTATCCAATTCTTACATTACTAGAACTGTTAAAAAGCTGAAGGTTTCCTCTATTAACCTACATTAACATCATTTAGATTAATTAATGCCCATATAGGAGCGAAATTAGGTAACCAAAAAACTTTTCAAATGTATTATTTTATATCTCCGGTTCCAATTTGTTTGATTAGATCCGGTTTATACCCTTTGGTATAGTTATAGAGCCCTAAACCACTCCCGAATTTCGTGTAGACTGGTTCGGTGGTAGAACATTTGGAATTCAAGAAATAAAATCTATACTCATTTAATTAAAACCTCTCTCAGGCAAAGTAAGTGGGACAAAACGACCCTAAAGTTTGAAGGTGACTCATTAGTAATAAAAAAATAAATAGTGATTCATTAGTAATAAAAAAAAGTTTGTAAGCTGGTTGCAATGGAGAATTAATAAAATAATACACGAACTAAAAAATAATAGATTACAAGACAGACTATCCTGATAACTGCTTGCATACCAAGAGTTCTCAAAGTGGCTACCGCTAGCCAGAACAACAGGAGTGTCAGTGAAATAATAATTAATTTTTTTAAATTTTTAATTTAGAAGCAAAATTAGTTTTTATAACATGACAACACCATTATTACCCTTTGCATGCCCACGCCTGACAGTCGCACATCATTTTTCTGTTTGAAACTCATTTTTCATTCCACTGAACGATAAATTTGTATTATTTTCTTTTTTAGATATTCACGTCAAAACTTCTGAGATGAACATAGAAACTAATTTCCAGGAAATTGATATTGCCTACTTGTCACTGGAAGGTTTATAAAGAAGCACATTTGAATACATTGACTCTGGGTGAGACCTACAGCTGGGATCCGTTATTCTATGAATGAAACTATACCTACTAGAGTAACGAATTAAATATTTCAAAAGTTGTTAGAGATCGGCTGGGCCAGCAGTTCAAAACGGAAATGATAATAAAGAAGAGTTCTGCATGAAAGTAGATTCAGAACATATTGTTTATGGTTTAAGTTTACAGTCTGTGTTTGCAGATTATACTTACATAAAAACAGTGTAACGAAACAAATTTTCGGGTTCAACTGATTTAAGAGTAAAATGACCAAAACTTTTCATAATCATATAGAAAATAATGAGAACTTCGTCTCTGCTAAATATAACGTGTTTTTTTTCGCTTTTGAGTTTATATTAAAAAAAAAAAATATGAATAAATCCGTCCAGTATCATGTCTTGATTCGCTAAATTGTATATTTAGGAACAAATGAACAATTTATAAATGAGGATGAGTAAATGGAAGTTTTTGTATTTGGATTATATTTTTTATTTTTTCAAAAGAACTCTTATGAAATTTATTGATTTCAAGTTATGACTCCTAGAGCCTGTTATAATAAAATCAAATAATAATAGTCCTTAAATATAAGAATATAAACTACATAGTAAACATAACATGATTATAAAATAATATAATCTATAGTCACATTTACACTCTAATATACAATATTTACACAATCGACCTGAGGATCCCTGAGCCCACTCAATCCCCCACGTGTGAGCAGAGCTCAAAAGATCCCAGCGCATCCCTCTCGCCGCACCACTGGTATTTCTCATTCTAACTTCAGCTTTTTCTTTTTAAGTATTAAGAAGCGCCTTAGAGATTATGAGTCTCAATGTTAGAACATTGAATTTTTCATTGCCTTTTCCTAAGTATTCAAAATGTTTTAAGATAAAATTATCACGATTCTAATTTCGGTCCGACAAGGGTGGAGCGGGAAAAAAGTTGCGAAGAGTTCCCTCTTGCGAAGGGATGAATATAAAAGCAAAGGGATAAATGATAGTTATTCAAATAACCATTCATCTTAACCTTAATCACACTATTGTCTCGATGGTTATTCTTTTAAAGAGAAAATTACGGAATTAGACTGCCGATATACAATTTCACTGTAGCAAGGCCAGAACTCTTTACGATGCACGCTACCGGTTGGTCTAAGACGGCCCTGATTAATAATAACTATTTTATTACCAGCTATTAGAACTATTACAGCTTCCTTATTGGCTCCTAAACGGAACAGACTCACCTGACCAAGACCCGAGCTATTAGGAGGAGAACGAGTGGCGACTGAGGGTCGTTATGGCAGTCGGCGGCGGGCCATCGCCCAATCACTCTCCTTCCATTACCATCTCCAAGTCACAACGCATTATCCTTATCTTGCCAAAGTCCGGAGGTAACTTACAATGCTAACATTAGACAATCGATGGCTATCTAACTATAAGATTAGATTAAAAACATTTTAAAAAAAAAACCTTTGTTAATAATAACAAAAATTATCGAAATGATCTCAACTTTCTTTAATAAAACATTAAACCATTCGGTATAATTTAGGCCATCATCGACCTTAATTATCCTAATCATTCTTAAAACTACAAATTGTTCGGATTCAATATCATGTAGATGTTTAAAAAACTACTTATTTCTTTGATATTTCCTTCTGTTTAACAATATTTTCCTCAGTTTATTTATTGCTATTTACAACTGTACATTACAATGCATTTAGTAAATTAGATCTCAGTTAAATTGGAGTGTTACAGGCGTGTAGAGAAACTACCCATTGGTAGCACTCTAATGACGTTTTACATTACCTGGTCTCGTGGCCATCTTCTTTTCAGGCGCCTCGGAGAATTGTCAGGAACGGAAAAGGATGCAAGATTATAAACTAGGGGGTTTGAGTGGTTAGAGAGTTTGTAATGGAAGGAGTTATATCTGGTTCGGGCTAGATCGGTTACATAGGGAACATTGAGGATTGAGGATTCTACGAAGGATTTTGGATTTTAAGGATTGAATACGAGAGGAATTCGAAGGTTTAGTGGCGCCCCAAAGCTCAACTCCATGTCCAGATTGGCCTTATTACAGTCATGTTGATCAGTCATTTGTAATGAATTGGAAGTTTAGACCGTTTGTCCAGCAAGTGCTGTAAAAGTCGAAATCGACGTGCAGTTTCCTGTCTTTTGAGTCTTGTGTGAGGATTCCAGGTTAGTCTTTTGTCCATATGTAGTCCAAGGTAGTGGATCTGTTCAATTGAGGTAATGTGTAATATTAAAATTTTTTTAAATATACTTTTATAACCTTGTTCGAGACTGGTAGTTTCATTAATAATAACAATACATTTTTAAATTAATAAAAACAATACATTAAGGACAATCTAATAAACTAACAGTTTTAATTTAAACCTATTATTTACAGTATCTAAACATTATTAATTATATGTATATACGAGAAGAAGGTGGTTGGGGGTGCGGTCAGTGTAGAAGTGGTCCATGGTCACTTGGATCCCCGCACTCCTAACCATCTTCTCCTCTTATATATTATCGACGACCAACGATCTTAATCATCACTATCATTAATTATAATTAGCTTACCTCAATTTTAGTATTAAGCCACAGCCACAGCCTCAGATTAATCTGTTTAAATTTGCAGGCTATTTATTTGTCAGCCCAAGTAACTTTAAGACGGTAAAAATAAACCTATAAAACACACCCAATAAGGGAAAGCGTATTTCTTTACTGATGAATTTACAGCAATGTATTAATTTAACTTTATTTGTCATTTTTAATAATAATTATTATTCTATACAATTTTTTTACTTTACTATCATTACCTAATCACAAATACTATCACGAAACCTACCTCAACAAACAAGTTATCTTATCATTTTTTTTCACACAACATTTACGTCTCTGTATAATTAAAAATCCTATAAAATTTAGTTACAAATAATTATCTAAAATTCAACTATATTCATCATAAATTAATTTTTACATAGGATCTCAGCATAATGATGGTTTAACTTAATAATTAATTTTCTTCTGATATATAAATGGCTAAATATATTAGTTAAATAATAATATAATAATTAATAATAAATGGCTTAATTATTAATGTTCTAATGCTGGTAATAATAAGTTATAATTAAAGCTGTTATTTTATCAAATTGTCCATGATGATGCCCGGATCAGCCGAAACGTTGGATATGTAATATGCTTTAATAAAGAAGGTTGAGATTTTTTGAATAATTTTTGTTATAATTAATAAAACTATCAGTCCCGAACAAAAGAATATAATTGATATATAATTTTTTTTTTATAGCAATAATTTTTATTTCTTTATTTCATAAAAATCAATAAATTTGGGACTTAATGTTCATTTTTAAATAATAACATAGTAACTTATTGATGTTATTGTTATTTTTTTATATGATTGTTATTGTTATTTTAATTTTTGTTATTATTAATATAACTACAGGTTTCGAACAAGATAATAAATAATATACACGTTTCAATATTACATCTATAACAACTAAGACAACCATTATTAGACAGGAGACAATATCAGAGAAATAAGTCTTTTTTTAGAATCTTCAAGATATTGAATCCTAACTGTTATTTGAAGTTTTACGAATGTTACACCACTAAAGGTTAATATAATTTATCGGAATATAGATATATCCCTTTTTTTCCCGGCAATGCACTACGGCCACAAAGGGCCTATAGTACGCTGTACCTTCACTGGTCAAAGCAGGCCAGTTGTCTTCGCGAATCTCAATATTGGAAAGGATCTGAGACAGCTTCCTTTACAATATCGGGCACCCTTAACCCCTTTTGTGGGATTAGTCTCGGTCATGCAAAGAGACATATCAAAATTATTGCTGAGGGTAAGGGTGGGTTATTTTGGAGGAACACCAGAGGACTAGAGCAGTCAAAGTTTTTCCTAAAGGGATCTGCAGAAAGGATGGTGAGACAGCCTACCACATCGTCTGTGATGCGTTAGCAGGGATACGATTCCTTTGGGAAGGATTGCATCTTAGACCATAAACTTTAGACGTATCCCCTTAATAAAACTCGGATACGAAAAAAAAATCGTATTTAAAAAAAAACAGCAGTGACCCTTGTCTCCTCACCCACCCATATTATATATATATATATAGGTTGGATAACTAGATAGATAATTCGATTTAACGCACTTATTTCAAGAGATTATTATTTTCCAGCATATACTTATTTTAAATTGCCAATCCATTACAAAAGACTGATCTACATGACTATTATAAGGCCTATCTGGACATACGAAGTTGAGCTTTGGGGCTCCACTAAACCATCAAATTCCTCCAGAATCCAATCCTTACAGTCCAAAATCCTTAATGGTCCTTACTTAGTCACAAATCAAGTCATCCATCAGGACCCCAATATTCTATATGTTGCCGATTTGGCCAGAACCAGATACCGTTCCTTCCATAATAAACTTCTCAACCACCCAAATCCACTTGTTTCTAACATGGCTTCCCCTTCATTACCTAATAATCCTCCTAGGCGTCTGAAAAGAAGATGGCCTCGAGATCTCCTTCTCTAGAAATGTTATTGGAGTTATATCAGTGGGTAGATTCTCCACATGTTTTTACCATGTTACTATGTCACCTACAGCAAATTTACTTGTTGTATATATGTGTATACAGTTGTAAATATCAATAAATAAATTATTAAAAAAATATATTTATTTTATGTGGTAGCCGTGATGGCCGAGACTGTTGGTAAAGGGTCTCAGAATGCTCGGCATTGAGCGGAGTGGACATTAATATTCGTCAATATTAATTCAGGGAGGTCTCAAAAAATGGAATCTTAGCGGTCAATGGCTGGAAAAAAGGACCGAAAGAGTCACTTCTCAGACTTCAATTTTCATGGTAATTGAAAATAATGTTCCTACCCCACTATTATGACGACATGAGATTTCATATCCATCACTGTAAGTGGTAACAGCAAATGGTCTGTGGTCTCGAGATGGATTCCGCCAAGGAAATTATTTTATATACTGTGAGCAAAAATAAAAATTGAAAAAGGAATTCAGATTCCTGATATTTTATAATGTGGCCAAAGTAATATTGGAGTAAAAAAAAAATTACAAAATTTTAGTGAATAAATATACAAGTTTAAAAACACAATTTTTTAAAAGGAATCTATCTCGTTTTACAATCAAATAAAAAAAAACGAACTAATTACGTTGTTCAAAGTTTCCTTTATAACAGCCAAGATTAAACGGCATCTTCAACCGAAAATAAAAAAAAAACCAGGTATATGATTTTAACTAATTAATATAATAGTTATTTAATCACATTTAAAATTAAATGAGATGAACTGATAACCAATAACATTAGAAAGATATTTTTCTAACGCCAATTGCAGATTTTAGTATATAAGTTATTAAATGTTTATTTGTATTGTTTTGAATAATTTTTTTAAGATGGCCACGGGACGTTATAATTTAGATTAATGCCTCCAATGGGTGGTTCCTTCCCAAGGTTTTCAAGTGAATATGAAACATACAACATATTTACTTATTGTATTTATTATTCGTACAGTTGTAAATTACATTAAATAAATAAATTTAAAAAAAAAATTTTTTTTCTTACAAATCAATATTTATCATACAGAATTCGGTAATAAATCATGAATACAACACAAACAATAAACGAAATAATGATTTTGAAAAATAAAATCGAAACATCAAAATAAAAAGTTACCATTATTAAACATTTTTAATTTAAATCGAAAACAGAATATGAATTTCTTTTTTCGATTAATAAACTACTAATAGCCTCTAAATTCAGAGAGATTTTTTCTTATTACGATTAATTTTTAAAAAAATATAAAGTCATTTTTCTTTTCAAAGGCAGAAATTTACTATTTTTTCTTATGGACTAGTAAAACACCTTTCTACTTTGAAAGTTCTATTATTTATTAATTTTACATTAATAATATATTTTTCTTTCCAATGTTTCTGACCATCCATTCAGGAATTTTTTTAAAAAAAGTTACAATGTGCTATTGATTATCTATTAATTAACTGTTCTTATATATAATTTATTATATTTCAATTTTATTAATTTCATGGGAAAATAACTAAAATTCGTTTTCTTTGCAATTAAAGTTTTTGTTAATGATAATTTGGATACCTCTTAGTTTTTTCCCCTTTTTTTTTGTAATTTATGCCTTATTTAATGGACAATTTTTTGGACCCTTTTATTATAATATTTATAAATAATCTTTTCACTGTCGTGAGACTGGTTATTATTGTTTAAATAAAATCAAATGTTTCCAAATTAAAGTCTCAAAACATCCTTTATTTCATTAAAACTCCTTAATTAATTTCTTTAAAACCTTTCGGCCTATTCGGCCACCCTTAAGGACAATCTATCACAAAACATCTTTTATCATAGATTGATATTTAACAATTTTAGCAATTAACAATATTATTAATAAAATAGCATAATCTTAAATTTACACTCACATAAAATAATTAAAAATTGCAACTATAAAGTTTTAAAAATATTTTATGTGAGTTAAATTAAAGGTATGCTATTTTATTAATAATATTGTTAATTGCTGAAATTTTTAAAAAACAATATATGAATAAAGCTGTTTAGTGATTGTCCTTAAGGATGGCCGATTTTACCAAATCGTTTTTAACGACATTTAAGGAAATTGAGAATGTTTTAAGACTTTAATTTGCACACATTTAATTTTATTTAAAAAGTAATATTTATATTTCAAATTTTGTCATTTTTCATTCTGTATTTATTATTATTTACTATCTATTTTATATTAATATATATTTTTACATTTCACAGTTAATTACCTACGAACTTAATTTTTTAGATTTTGACTGCTGTGTTGTTATTTATGAACTGCCACAGGAACTCCACCTGCTCACTGCACTGTGTATTATATCACGATAATTAGTAGATAATAGTTACAATTATTATACAAGGCATTATCACATTTACTTCTGTAATTTTTTTTATTTCTGTTTATCTCCTTAAATATAATGAATTGAAGTATGAGGGCTGCTAACTAACCAAAATATAAAACAAAAAAATTAATAAATGAAAAGGTAAAAGATTGGAAATCAAACAGGGATACCCAAAAATAAAACATTAGAGTATTTTAATTTAAAATGTTATCAGTTAAATTACAAAAGAACTAATTTAAAACATTTTATACTAAATGTCCAAAGTAAAATTTTATTTTATTTTTTTTTCTACATTTTTCTCATAATAAAAATAAATCAAAACAGAAATACCATTAAGATTTCTCAATCACTAATTTAGTTCAAAATTACAGACAGACTTTATAATTGCACTTTGAGATGAAGTAACTCAGCAATAAAATTTTGAGGCATTTTTTTTTAATAAAGAATAATAAAAGGGAATAGAAAAATAATAGAAAACAAATAATTATTTTTGTTACTTGATATTATTTTGTTTGCAACAATACTTTACAAACACTGACTTCAGCGATCATTAAGTAGAAATAACTCAAACCTGCTTGTGAAATAACTCAGCATAAAGAGATTACAGAAGTGAAGTATTAAATGGAGTCTCCAACTGATTCCTGAGTTTATTGCCGCATGCTCTTAATGCCAGGATACGCAAGCTCTAACGCGGCCTTGTGAGGTCGCTGCCTGCATTAGAGTGCATCTCAGGCTATTATACTATTCGAGATATAATGTATAGTTTATATCTAAGCTCACAAAATATTTTTTTTATGAGAAATAATTTATTCACTATAAACAAAAGTTCAGTTTACACTAAGAAAATAATATTGCTGTGAACATTATAACAAACATGTTATTTAAATCCAAATTAGAACTTATCACCTTTAGTCCCTTTTAACACAAATACATATTTAGACTATTTTTACACTTAATTCGATATAGTGTTATCATTAAATGAGGAGAAAATTTTAAATACATAAATATAAAACATTCAAACCAATTATTTGGAAATAAATGAGATAGATATTTTTAAAATATTTAAAATTAGTGAATTTAAGGTTTAAAATTAAATTTGCCTCTTCAAATTAACAGTTGTTTCTTTTCATACATTCAGACCATATGAATAGTTTATGAATAATAATAAATTTGTACAGCATAATCAGTGAAGGGACTAAAAAGATACTAGAGGTATTCGGTTTACAAAGTTAGTAGACATCCCAGCTGTGGAAGATAGAACATTACAAAGAGATTAGGTAGAATACAAAATCATATTTTAAGGACGTGATGGCTGAGAAGTTGTAGGTTCGAATCCCACTAGGGTCAGTTAATATTTATTTCAGAGGGCCCAGACATCTGAATCTTGACATGAATCCACCCTGGAGTTGTATATATACTCAATAGAAGACTTGAGCTATACATTTTTTTTTTAAATCGTGTTATTTATATGATACGTCTTCAATCAACATCTGTACACAAAATTTTGGAAAGGTCCGTGTTTCTAAACCAAACTATTGCACTGAGAGTAATGTTATTGATAGAAAACAAAAACCTATCGATGTTTCTTTTAACGGAAACGGAGTCCTCACAGCTAGTTACAATAGACAATGCACTACAAAGATGCTGGATAAAGTTGGAAATCTTATGTGGACCTAGTCCGTTTTGATGTATAGAGAAGAGAACGTATTGCTAGGAGGTCTTCGGACAAAGGAGGTAATGGAGATGACGACGGAGCTTAAGAAGAGAATGATAATTTTGAAAATGAAAGCAGATTAATGGTAGACGAAAGGAAAAATAAACTGTATGTTGATATTATACGTCACCTTTGCCAAGTTATCGAATGGGCGCCAGAAATAAAATAAAAACCTTTCTGTTGCTTTTACACCGAATTAAAATTTTAAAAAATTTATTTTATTTATAATATTTCACATTCCATCCCAACTAACGTCGCTCCCTCCTTGCTCAGTATCGAGAAATATTTAAGAACATAAAAAAAAATCCAGGTATGTAATATCATTGTGGATTTTACTATGAGTTAAGGTTTCAATATATCCCTTTTTATACAAAAGGTTCAGAAACAACACTGAAGTGGTCTTACAGCACGATCATGCTTTTACGTGACATTATAAAGTCCTATGTAATCTTTGTGGCATGCCTAATAGATTAAAAAAAAAAAAAAGAAATGCACCTCATCCACACCTGCAAACTGTGGAGTACAAGATAGGCTTAACTTGCCACCAGGAACCCGCATCTCCCGGTTGCTACTGTACTTTCATAAATGCATTTCTTTCCTCTTATCAAGTCAAACACCTCAAAGCTCCTGTACGCATTAATTTAAATCACCTGGGTTTTATTATGTATAAATATGTTTATTAATAAATTTAGAGTTTATTGAACATTTTATTGAAATGTAAAAAGCAAGATAGCTAATATGTCACATTATATGAACAGTCTCGCTTTGATTCGATAAGAATATAATATAAATCCTTAATAAACTTAGACAAGAATTAAGAAGCAGCAAAAAATTCGTTCAAAAATTCATCTCAGAGATGTAGTGATGATTTGACGTTGCCTCAACAGGTCTGGAATGATTAACGATGGACTACTGTCAAAAATTTAATAATCGTTTCTTTCTTCAATATTAAACATGAAATAGCAAAGCATAATTAGCAATGTGTTATAATGAATCTCCCGTTATCGATATGAATTCATCTTTTATAAAGAATAAGGTTCGGTTTGCACATCACATAACTTCCACTTTCAATAAAAATTCGTATTATGGGGTATCTTCTAGCGAAAATTTCGAATATACATTTTTTCCTTCCGAGAATAGAATTAAACTATAAAAGGATAGCAAAGCTGTGTATATTGGAACGCGATCGGAATAAATTGGGTGGTATTTGTATTCGCCAACCAGACTCTATTTCTCATTATTTTTTACTATTCAGTTTTTATTGCAAACAATGAGAACTGGTTATTTATTTCATATAGACATAATTTAAAGTAACGATGAGTTAATAGTTTACCGTGGATTTATATTATGAGGAGAATGCATAGTTGGGAATGCAGCCAGGGAAGAACACAAACTTATTTATAAGTGCAAACGTTTCGGCCAGATTTTCAAGGCTTCATCAGGGATGCTTGAACAAACGTTAAAGCGCTCTCAACTATCTTCTCTTCTATAATTCAAGGTACTTGTTGTAAATTTAGCACGTCAATGATCATAATATTATCTTTGATATTTTGCCAAAGGAATCAGATCCAGTTCTGGTTGTGTCGATATATCACTCTAATCATAACTATAAATTTAATATAACATTCGTATTAATTTATGAAGTTTTCAATTGAAATGAAGCGATAATTACTCTTAGCACGATGTTTAACAACATTTTAGTTAGCAATACAAGAGAGAAGGGAACGGTATCGGAACAATCGAACAGCTAACATTCAATTAGCAGCCTTTAAAGTTACTAATTGTAGAGATACAAGATAAAGCTCCGAGTTCCTTATCTTACTCAACACGGCCGACCATCTTGCACGGTATGTGTATTAGTTAAGAGATAACCGAGTGTATCTCGGGCCGATGTGCAGCCTTTTAGGGAACGGCTCCAATTTTATTTAAACTAAAAAAAAAATTAAACCAAAGAAAGGAAAACAAAAAAACAATTACAGGACGGAAAGAAACAGATGACTGTATATGGAATAAGTGGACTAGAAAGAATTTGAACAACATCAGAATTCCACGAAGTGATGCTAGGTTAAACTGAATAGTTTTTTTCTAAAACAAAAACTAATTTTGTTATATATTGTAAACGGTCAAGTTATTTAGCCGTACGTGAAATAGAAGGAAATGGTATTGGTAGTTCACAAAAACAATAAAATAGTATTCATTAGTGGCCAATGTATAAAAAACAGTCCATACCCTTACAAGAAATTATCCTCCACATTCATAACTGTTTTATTTACATGGCACTTTTATGCTTTTACGTTAGCTTTACTAATTATATATTTTTATAATTTTAGCCCTGATGACGAACAGCATTGTGGGTCCAAACGTTGAGGATTGCTAAATAGTTGAAAAATATTTCTTGCAAACAGAGCTTTATGTGATCTCTTACCGAAACTTATTTTTAGATCAGAGCTTCAAAAACATCTACATTTCACCAGTTTTCTGAGTTATATCACTTTTGCCAATCTCCTCAGAAATAGAATCAGATGTTTTTTGATCTTTCCACTTCAGTAAAAAACTACCTGAAAAGGAAACTAAGTCTGTCTCATTGGAAAAATAAACTGCTCTCCTTCAAAATGAAAATTATCAGAACAAATAGATAATTAGTTATCCTCATGAAGCATGATTATTCCTTTTACAATAAAAAAAAAAAAAGAAATGAAATTACAAGAATCCAAATCATTTTTCGTTGTTTCGAGGTCAAAAGCACTGAAAACATAATTTGTTGAAAACAAGCAGTCAAAAGGAAATTTAGATAAAATCGGTAAACTTTTAACTAATTCCAAATGATTGTATGACTAAAATGAGGCATATATGGACTATCGGAACTAAGCCATCGGATTCCTCTCTAATCCATTCCTTACAATCCAAAATCCTTAATGCTATGCACCCTACATTGTCACAAATACATTCATACATATGTATGACCTAAATGTTGTCGATTTGGCCCGAACTAGGCATCAATTGTTTCACGATAAAATCCAAATCCACTTGTTTCTGGCATTGCTTACTCTTCAACATTTCAAACATGCCTTCTAGGCGTCTGAAAAGAAGATGGCTTTGAGAACGTATACTTTAGAAATATTATTGTAAATTCTATCAATGGGTTGATCCTCCGCAAGCCTGTCTCCATTGTCCTATAATTCACATCTAATTTACTATGTGTATTTTTTTAGTTAATAGCAGTAATTTTCAATAAATAAACAATAAAAATTTAAATATAAATATATTTCAATAATAACCTTGGCAATACAACATGCAAGTATTCACGGTACTAATAACGTAACAACTGTGATAAATCGACTTTATGAAACAAAATGATTAAAATAATAAGCTCCATAGCTTTATCATAAGTGAAGCTCTTCCTCTAATGTTGAACGAATCCAGGTTCGTCACACTGGATTTATTTAAAATATAAAATTATTAAGCTTTGACGGAATGGCAACTGTTCAATAGACGCTGTTCGGTTTAATAAAATTAAAAAAAAAAAGCTTACTTCGTAAAGGCATGAAATTAAAGAAGCTGTTTTATATGTACCGGCATCTCGGAGCTGAGTAGAAATGGCCACCAACACTCTTAGCAGATTTAGCAGGGGTTAATTAATTTGTTTTCATAAAAATATATTTGATTTAAATGTTTAAAACATAAACAAGATTACCGGAATGTTTGAATGGTTAGGGATGGTTAAAATACTATGGTTATGTACGATGGTTAAAAATACTAAAGTACTAGTTACTTTTGTACAAGTATGTATAATTGAATTAAGATAGATATAAAAGCCTAATAGAATTAGTTTGTACTTTATTATGAGACAGGGCCCAGGCCGTTTGATTTCCTGCTGGCAGGTGAGTAGAATTCCTATCTTTACCCAGATGAAGGCTAGAAATTCTGGCAGAAAAGTTGGCACAAATTATTTCAACTAATTTGTGTTATATTTTGACCGCACCCCCAACCATCTTCTCCTCATACATACATCATATCATAAAACATAATGTGACTAACTTCTAATAAAATCAAAAAAGATAAAGAATAAGGTTATGTTTTCATTTCGTGGGGCCACCACAGAAATAAAATTCCACCCCCCCCCAGGCCGAATTCGAACCGGTTCCCAGGTTACAAATACCTGCGGCCTCAACTCCCAGATAGACGGCCCTTTTGTAAAGAAGGACTGTTACTAATAGTTGTTTAAATAGTTGATTTGTTCAGAATCACGCTTGACCACCAGATTTCTCCCCAATTAAGGGTACCAACTTCATAACTAGACCCTAGAGGGCTCCCGAACCCACAGGATTGACTCACTACAATAACAGAATAAACAATTATCTGTCACATGTGGATACGAACCCTGGTCCTTGAAGTTATTAGCACAGTACCTTACCACTGAACCACGCCGCTCCCATAATGGTAAATATAATTCTTAATTTATTGGAGAATAATAAACTAAGCTACCACAATTAAGGGCAATGGGTATCAGAGCTTTTACGCCTAAGGGATATTATGCCCAAGTCAATTAGTGATAATGATAGTAAAATACAAAAATTGACAAAAAAACAATTTATTGTTAAATGTTATAGCTACAAATACAGATTTATATTGACTGTATTAAATTGAAGGTTTATAAATCAATGTGAAGCTGTGGTAATAAAATTAATATTGTCCTCAATGATTTCCGGATCAGCCGAAACGTTAGACATGTAATATGCTTAATAAAGAAGGTTGAGACTATTTGGATATAATTGGTTATTATTATTGAAATTTTTCTTTGTACCACATTTAATTACTGCGACGTTGTGGAGAGTGTAACGGCTTATCAGCTAAAACTATACAATATGAATAATTCCGAAAGATTTTTTTTTCTTGTAAGCCTCATGGGTGTGTGGGGACAAAGCCATGATGAAGACGGGTTGAGGGTAGCCTCATCTTCTGCATTCTGGCGATGCATTTTAAGAGGGGCTGAGGAAATTTTATTATTTGAAAGGGGTTGTCTGTATTTTGCGTCTGTCTGTTGGTGATAAATTCTGTCACAGTCGGTAGCTGAAATGAAGTATGTATTATTCGGAATGATATAAAAACTAATATTTTAATACATGGACTGTTAAGAAATTTAGTAACGAGACACAATAAACGAATAAATGAATGAAATCTATTTTATGAAAAGCATAATAATAATCATTGACAGCTAATAAATTCCTTAAATATTCTCAGAAGTGCGTAGTGAGCTTTAATTAAAAGTAAGAATACAGTATAATTAAAGGGCCAGGTGCATCGAAGTAATATATATAGCTAGGTTTTGTTCGGAATGTAATAAAATGGAAGTAACTAAATGGAGAAAAGAAGATAAGTCTAAAGGTCATCTTTTCTCAATTTAGTTAACTGGTCAATAAAATCAGTTATTAAGATTCATACAAGACTGAAAGTTTTTTTTTTACGCGTAAAAAAGGTTAATTGAATTTCGTAGTTATAACCGCGTTTGCGAGTCCTTTAAGTAAGGCAATTATTAAAAAGGCACTAAAAACATGAATATTACCACTGAGACTGGTGGATTCCTAGGAAACAAGTGCAATAAACTGCAGTAAAATGGAAGCAGTTATCAAAGGCAGCATCAGCTGGTGTGGGAGGACATCATCAATATTCATCGACAAGATAACGGGAGTGGTTCATTAACAGCGAGGACCGGCCATTCATATCGGCACTGGCGGCTCGCACAATGTGTCCCCTTCCCAAGCTCTCTTCTAATTAACAGCTACCCCACTGCTCTCTGTCACGCAGGATAAATGATTCAATCATCCGAGCGATATTGGTTTAACGTCTCAATTAGTATGGGAAGATTTTCGGTAGGTGCGGTCAGTTGAGTAGTAATTTGCACAAATAAGTGGCATTTATTTGTGCTGACGTTTCAGCCTAAATTTCAGCCCTTCCTGTGGGCTAAAAAACAAAACGAGACATAAAATAATGAAGCAATATAAAAAGAAATTAAGAAGACAACAAATAATAATACAGTAACTTATAAGAAACATTGAAAATATCAAATAAAAAAAAAGAAAAAAATATGATGCGGTCCTCGCTAGGCGCAAGGCGATAATTTCAAACAAATTTTTATTTTGCCGTTGCTATAAAAATTCGTATTTAGTGTTTTTCGAGGTGCCAATAAGAAATATCAATATTGTTACTGATATTAATACAACACCAAAAATATAATATTAAATTTTTTTATTTTTATTTATTGACATTTACAACTGTATTTAAAATACAACAAGCAAATTTGAAGCAAGATTATAATGATATGATATAGCATGTAGGAAAACTACCCAGTAGTAGAACTCTAAAAACATTTTACAATATGAGATCATGATGGCCATCTTCTTTTCAGGCGCCTCGGAGGATTGCCTAGCATTGAAGAGAAAGCAAGATTAGAAACTAGTGGGTTTGGGTGGTTAGGGAGTTAATAATCGAAGGAATGATATCGGTTTCAGGCTAGATCGGTTACATAAGGAACATTTAGGTCTATATAGATGGTTTTATTAGTAACAAAATAAGAAGCATTTAGGATTTTGCGAAGGATTGGATACGAGAGGAATTCGAAGGTTTAGTGGAGCCCCAAAGCTCAACTCCGTATGTCTAGATAGGGGTTATTACTGTCGTGTAGATCACTTTTTTTCAATGAATTGGAAGTTTAGACCGTTTGTCTAGTAAGCGTTGTATAGTCGGAATCGACCTGCAGTTTCCTTCTTATGTAAAAATTAATATTAAACATAAAACATAAACATGAAAATATAGATATAATTGAAATCGAGAGAGATCGGGCACTCTAGAATGTCTTCGAATTTTTAGTCTCCAACTGCAGTCTCTAATTTTCTAGTTTAATCAAAACCATTACAGCCGTTTTTGAGAAAATCGGGAAGAAATTGTAATTTCGATTATATAAAGCGGCACTTCGTCTGCCAATTTGAATCTGTTGACTTTAGAAACTGACCTATGAGTTTTCATATGTAACTTTTCATTTTTCACTACCCACACTATTAAGAATCTTTTATTTAAAGTTACCAAATAGATACTTAAACATTATTGGAACGAATCCACTTAGCCTTGTATGAGTGATTGAGTCTCAGTTCTAAGTCGTCTTGTAAATCGAAACTGAAGATGTGAGCAACAATGTGTCACAAAGTTGATTAAACAGATCGGGGACTATGTAGCAATATCTACCGTCTAGGCGGCTCGCATTCCTCTTCCCTCGGGGGAGATAGCCGTGGAAGGTTTTGGCCGGCTCCCAACACAAGACGAAATGGTTTTAAATATTTACACGGCGACGGGTTAGCTGTTAGCAGTTTGTTCGCCGTTAGGGGACAGTTAGGAAGTGGTCGCTAACAAGGCCGCTCTAGTTAAAACTTCCTCCCAACTCTACTATAAATTAGATCAACTTGGCAGTGTGTTCTCTCGTCTAATCTAGTCCATTTTATTGTATGCTGAGAGGGGGGGGGTCGGGAGAGCTATGGAGGGCGGGAAGGATAGCAATATAAACATTGAGGAATCAAAACCAGGGTCAGAGGAAGGAAAAAGCTTTTAGTGTAAACTCTTAACAAGGATAGGCAGGAATCCTATCGAGAAAAAGTAATTTATAGAGTAATTAATAAATAATGTATTTAATTATGAATTGTCATTAAAAAAAAATGTATCTTAACCCATGAAGGGTTAGGGGTTCAGTAATTTGTAAGAAAGCACTGTTTCATGAACAATGGTTTTGCAAAGAGGTGATTTGTTCATAACCACGTTCAATCGCCAGGTTGTTCACCTAATTATGGATACCTTCTTAATAGAGATTGGGTGTTTCCCAACAGGCCTCCCGAATTCTCTCCAAAATAGGAGGGTAGATTCACGTTTTAAGTAAATGCATAAATCATTGACTGATTTTATCAGATTAATGAGATGTTATTAATCCAGATAAAAGAATTTATTTTAGCAGTACGCCCAGGAGGTGATGTTAGATGACATTAGGTTAGAATAACAGTATTCATTTCGTGGAACCGCCATGAAAGAAATGTCGACCTCCCAGGGCAGGTTTTATTCACACGAGACTGTCAAAGTTGATGCTCCAAAACTCTCGAAAACTAACGGTCCAAGTGATATCAATATAAACACAAAATATGGATCAATTTCATATCAATATAAGAAATGTCGACCTGTAACTGAGTAGCTTAATAAAAGGTAATCTGTGTATATTTCAATTAATTTATTTATTTTGTAATAATTAGTTATTTTTTAAATTACTATCCTTTTTACCGTTTATTTATTTATTGATTTTTCTAATCAATAAATTAGATTATTTTTCAACTTTTTATATTTAAAACAAAAAAACGTAAAAAATACATTAAAAGGTGTTGATAAAAGATTTTATGCCTTAATGATTTAACTAACTACCTAATAAAAATAAAGATGTTAATAACTTAATTTTCTGAGTACTTTATATCTTATTTTTTTGAAATACATTAATTTAAAATCTTTTAATATGTGTTATGGACAATTCATGACTTTAAAACTTCATCAGTTGTTCCAACGCTATAAAATACATAATCTACAGTTTTAAAAAATATGTAGGAAAAAATCACATCTATTGCATGAAAAAGGAACAACTACAATTAATTTTCAGTTTTTTCAAGTTTTGGATATAAAGGAATTTTTTTAATGAATATAATAAACAAATCTTGTTTTCCAAGGAATGAGATATCTTAAAAAAATTTAAAAAAAAAAAAAGAGAAGGTGAGAGCACAGATTAAGGAAAATAGTTCGTGAAAAGAGTAATTATCATTAGGAGATATGAAAAAGCCAGTGGCCAGCTAACTGTAATCTCACTATAATTAGAAATTCTGTTAACGGTATCCGTTTTTGGAGTTACAACGGGAATCATAATTTTTCTAAACATCCTCAAAATTCACGAATCTACAATTATTTTTAAAACTTAATTGAAGAAACAAAAGAGTTAGGGAATATTCTTGTCACTGACTAGATGTATTAAGAACCCGCATAAGGCTTGAGGAAAGTAAAACTATCTCCTAGCCACTCCATTAAACTCGCAACCTCACCGCATAGACAGTACACATCCAAAGCCTCAGCACTCCAGACCTGAGGTCCTGAGGAGAGAGGAACAAGGTATCTAAACCTAATCAAAAGCCCACTTCCACTGCCTGTTAAATTGATCCATCACTGTCCCGGAGAGATCAGGGACAATTAGTTAGGGGGTGAGGTCATTGTTGGCTCTTTTGCATACAGATTACCAACCTCCTTTCATCTCTCTAACTAACACGGTCACAGTGACTTGCAGTAAGGACGGTAACACTTTCAGAGGATCCCAAGCTGCATTTAGGTTAAGGTGAGAGCAGATGTGTTATCTCCATATAATATAACAACAACTAATCTTAATATAATTAGTATTAATATCATTGAAGATGTAATATTTTTCAAAAAAAAAAGTTTAATATTTATATTTTGAAGAATTTTATTTAACTCTTTTTTGAGATAGATATGACAGTCCCTACTCTCATATTTGGAATTAATATTCAATATTATTGTAAAATCTATAAAAAAAAAAATGCGTGATTTAGTCTCATCCCAATAATAAGATGTAATTAAAATTGCTAAGGCGCAGTACTTTGTAAGGAAGGTCTGTTACCTACTTTATGGGGCTGCAGGTAAAAGATAATTATCTGCCACAGTCGGATTTGAACCCGGGTCCTTGAAGTTAGAAGTGCATTGCCTTACCAATGAACTACACACTCCCACAATAAGATGTAATAAAAATTTTAATAAAACGTTGTTATAATGTAACGCTGCTACGTATCATAAAATAACAAACACGTGCAGTTAATTTAGATAATATTTCGGAATATTTGTGCAGTTATATTTACTGGATTTTATATTTATACTGCTACCTTTTATTTATACTTATTTGTTTATAATTAATTTTTTAATTATATAATTTACAACACGTTTGCATCTTAATTCTATTTATATATTTTCTTCTCTTCACGATATTATATTTATTAGATTCATTCTTTTTATTATATTATATTTTATCTATTTCTAAATCTTCCTTATTATATATATTTATATGTGTGAGTGTATATTACCACTTGGTGTCTGCTTATATTTAATATTTTATTAATTTCCGAATATTATCATACTTTAACATTATTTAATAGTTTTTCAACTATGAAGATGGTCAGGGTTGCAATCAAACAAAGGAACAAAATAGTTTTCAACTATTTATTGTCTGACGTTTCATCCCATTTTGCAGGGCTCTATCAGGGCTAAAAAGATACAAAAACAACTAAGAACATTACAACAATAAGATACAGAAATTAAGGTAGGATAAATGTGTAAAAATATTTAAATTTTTTAAAATGTTTTTTACATAATGTTTATCCTATCTTAATTTACCTTTTTCTATCATATTGTTGTAATGTTCTTAGTTGTTTTTCTTCTTCATATTTTAAATTATAGGGTCAACTATTTATATTTATTAAATATTTTTTCGCTTTCAAATGTAACGTATTTGTTAAACATTAAACCTTTAGTACCTTGAATCCTCCTTTAGTTCATATTCTAAATTGCTTTAATTTAGAATTTCGTTCAATATTTTTTTTCATGGTCTTATTCCATGTTAGTTTGTACTGTATTTTTATATTTATCTTTTATCCACTTTTTTATTTGTTATTATTTATGTTTTCATTAATTGTCTAATACCTTTTGTATTTTTAATTCTTATTTATTTACACTTTTAACTTTATATCTTATTTTCATTTTCTTTAATTTACTTTGTTCAATTTTATATAAATCTTAGAAAATGTTTAATCATTTTTAGCCGTGCCATACATAACTATTATTTGTGTTATTCATTATGTTACTTTGTTACATCATTTGAGTTTTTGTATCTTTTTCAGCCCTGAAGAAGCCCTGCAAAGGAGCGAAACGTTGACTCATCATAAAAAGTTATATTTCTATTTCAGTTACTTTGACCGCACCGGGACCATCTTCCTTTTCTAAATTATTCATTGTTAAAACATGATGAGGAACTCTAAATCAAAATTCGTTTAGTACATTTCAGAAAAAACTCATATTCATTAAACGAAATTCTACTTACAGAGAAAAAAAATATTTTAAAGCTCAATAAATCATCGGCAAGAGGCTTTTTTTATTTTAATGTCAATCTACAGCGAAGGTTATGTTTGCCTAGTTACCTACAGGTGACCAACCTATTCTAACCATGGTGGGGGATCAAGTTTTTCATTTTGTAGAACCGCCACAGAAATAACAATCGACCCCTTAGGCTGGATTTGAACCGGCACCACTGCTGTCACGAGGCAGTTTCTCAAGGTAACGGCCCCGAAATCGTAATCAAAACGGTGTAATGAAAAAATTCAACGCCCAGGGCGCCCGTAGATCTCAGAACGATACACCTAGGTCTAACCATCTGAGCTACGGACAGCAAAATCCACTTTAAACTTCTAGCTAAGTATAGTTTATTCTTTTTATAGATATATGATCTTGATGTACAATAACATGTGGTGTGCAATAAATACTTAAATACTAAATAAAATTAATTCACAACGCTCTTCCAAAAATGAAAGAAAAATAAATGAAGAAAATGCAAAAATTTTGTTTAAAAATGCAGCAACAACTGCCGGAAGACTTTAGACTTCACAGAGGCACTCAGAACAAATTTACAACGCCAATTATTTTCAGAAAGCTATTTATGAGGCGCTGATGTGGGAAGGACTTAAATGCAAGTCACATATTAGAGAGGTTATGGTGAGTAATAATGTGAGACTTAACTAGCGGGACCCAATCTTGGGGTCCAATACCGGTAATGGTGAATTACCTTCATAGGAGACGTAGTGTCGCCAGTGTTAATCACGGAAAGTATACTTTGGAAGGGAAATAGCATCAATTTACGCCAGCTATCCTCAAATTATTTCCCAAACTAAAAGCCACCAGCGCCTCAAAACAGTGGCACAAAGCCGCCTCAAAACAGCTCATCTAGGAAGCCAATTTGGACCTTTTAAATTGTACAAAAAGATATAAAAATATTTTAGCTTCCGGGCATTACTAAACGTCGACAGCCCAACATACACTGAACTGAACTCTAAAGTTCTTCAAAGCTAGGTTCTGGCCGTTGGAGTCCATTATTTAAAGACGGTATTAAGTTACAAACAAATTCATTATGAAAAAAAATAATACTAAGTGAAAGGGGAATATATACTAAATTTAAAAAAAAAGAAGAAAGGAAATCAGCAAATTATTTAAAAATAAGTAAAATACATTAGAAAGTATACATTAAAAAATGTACTTATAAGAAAAAAATGCATTCTCTTGTCTGCAAATAAATAAACCTCGGGCTTCCTATTCTCGCGGGAATGGCATTGGTACCTGCCCTAGGTAGCAGAAAGTAATGACGTTTGACTAAATAAAAATAAGACAGATTATTTGTCTATTTACTTATTTAATAAGTCTGGTGTTGTATAATAATAATAAACTGTAATAAACCAGTACTTTTTTTTATTTAATACCAGATCTTCCTGGTGGGCCTTACATGATTAATATAAAAGTAATTTTTTTTTTTTTTTTAACATTTGATTATGGAGGGAAGGGGAGGGAGTGAAGGTGACCAAACTATTCTAATCATGGTGGGGAGTCAACTTTGTGGCGGTCCCACAAAATGAAAAAAGTCAGCGCCCCCAGGATTCGAACCGGCGCCGCCCGTAGATCTCAGATAGACCTACACCTAACCACCTGAGTTACGGACGGCCCATCGATTTTAATTATGATAAATAATATAAAATATATAACAATGAAAAACTAACGAATAATTAGTAAAAAAAGTGTATTTAAAAAATATAATAGTGTTGATTGAGAAATAAAAACATTAGTTACGATAAAAGTTTGAACATGAGATGTTATAGCCCTGAAACGTTATTCATTAAAATATAGCGATATTATACATAATATATTATAAAAAAATTAACAAGGAAAGCTTTGATGATAGCCACATAAAAAAAGTGATTCTATGAATTTAAAATAAATATATTCATTTTTTTCGTGTAATTATTAAAGACTGCTTTACGACATCTCACAGTAATTCGATAGCAATGCTAAGTCCTCCATTTTTCTTCATTCCTTCTTTTTTTCTACTTTAGTTTTTATTTGAAATACATTAACTTAAAAGACCCATAATGGTAATTGACATAAGAGCAAAAAAATCACCAATGGAGTGAGCGAAGAGTTCCAAGAGCCTTTTATAGGACCAGTTTCGGCCAGAGTAATAAACCAATCCAAAAAATTCAACTTGGTAGTAAATTCGGCACCGTTATTTTTATTTATTTTTCATCAAACGACCTTCTTCAATCGTGACAGAAATAAATCTTAGGAATTCAGGCAGTAAAAAAAAATACGCAAAAATAAACACATACGTGCGTTATTAGAGCAATCTTGGGATCGTGGGGCGTGTGTGGTCGAATATAAAGAGCCATTATTTTTTGACTTTATATCCTAAATTTGAAATAAAGAAAAAATATTGCAACATAAAAGTTGAGCGAACAGAGGTATTGCGAATAAAAAAAAGGGAGAAAAAAAAGAAGATAGAATTCCTTTAAATGATTCCAATAGTTCCGTCCTTTGAAATTTCAAACATTCTTAAATACCCCTACACACCTTATATGGATCCCCTTTTAAGATTACAACCATATTCCCAAGTCAGCAAATCCAAATCCGTCTTAAATGACCAAACAGACTCTTCCCCGAAAAAAAAAAGTTTAACGTGCTTGAATGTAAGAAATCACGAAGTATTCCTTCCAGGAGAATTAAAACCAGCACACCTGGTTGACTCATCAGCTACGGGCTAACCGACCATGGGAAAATAATTTTATAAAACATTTCCCGCTATAATGATGAAATACGACGGGAACAAATTAATTAATCTGTGCAGTTTAATTATTAAATTTGTTATAGCTGATTCCGTGAATTCAGTTATAGTTCGTTACGACAATCTTATTTATACGAGTAATTAATTAGTTTCAAAGTGTTGCGAGATTTCACGCAGGCGAGTGAAGCAGCAAATAATCATAAAAGCATAGTATTCGCGAAAGATCTGAAGAGTATAAAGATCCGCATTATTAAACCCGAAATGAAACGAATCATAATCGTATTTCAATTAGTTGAATAGCGTCCGATATTTTAACACGTAATAGAAATATTTAACTATCTGTCGAGTTTAGCTTGGAAATTTGATATCTGCTTCCACTTCTTTTTAATTTAGCGCTGGAAGATGCTATCCGTTCAATTAGAACTAATTCCAGGAGGAATCATTTACTATTGACTGTCTCAATATCTAGCATATGCAGATGATGTGGTAATTGCCTCTAGAAACCGAACAGCGTTAAAAAGGACATAGGAATTCGAAAATGCAACATTTAAGTAAGGCCTCAAGGTTAATGAAGATAAGACTATGTACATGAATAGTTCAAGTAGGGATAAGGAAGAGAATAGTTGTCCCTTCAGGAACCATAGTTTCTTTTATGTAAACCAGTTTAAGTACTTGGAAAGCTTGGTTACAGATGACAACAAAGAAGAGAGGGAAATTAAGGCAGGATAGAAGCAGGATATCGATGTTATTTCTCACTGCAAAAATTATTTAAGTTTAGAGCTCTTTCAAAAAGAATGAAAGTGGTCATCTACAAAACCATCAGAAGATCAGTGGTAATCTATGGGTGTGAAACATGGCCCTTGACTAGAAAAGCGAAAAGGATGCTCAACTCCTGAGAGAGAAAGGTACTAAGAAGAATATGGAGAGGAGTCTCGGTGAATGGGATTTGGAGAAGAAGAAGAAATGAGGGGCTAGTGGAACTTTTTGGGGAATCCAAAATCCTAAAGCCACGGTTTTGGATTCCCCAAAAAGTTACGAATAATAAGTAAAAAAGAGCACGAATAAGATGGATAGGACATGTAGAGAGGATGTCCGATCAAAGGATACTCAAGAAGATGCTATATGGGAAACCAGGTGGAAAACGGAATAGAGGATGTCCTCGGATCAGATGGCTGGAACATGTGGAGGAGGATTTAAGGCGGTTGAAAGATGAAGAGAGAGCAAGAGATCGCGGAGATAGGTTGGCTGTGGTGGAGGAGGCCTGGGTTTTTGTAGGGCCGCAGTGCCATAATAATAAATATGTAATTAGAAATATCTTATTAAATTATATAAATTATTTACTTACAG
>NW_027114029.1:303824-306917 GCF_000696795.3 Halyomorpha halys
TAATAAGAAACATTTCATAAGATATTTTAAAAAAATGAGAAGTTTAAAAAATAAATAATCACATTTATACCGATTAGCAAGTTAAAGTGGTAGAGTGTTCTATAACTAACCAAGGATTACAAGTCATGAACACTGAATAATCATAACATATCTCTGTCCTCACTAAGTGTTAATATTATTAAATAAATCGAACCATTTTAATACTTTGGGCAATACTACTAATAAATACTATTCTAAAATGAACACAAAACAAATCTGTTCCATTAATTTCCTATTGTTTATTGCACTTTACATGCATTCTTTCCCAAGTTCATTTACTTGATGACTGAATATGTAAATGGATGATTGAAAAAAATTACTTTATTCTGAGGCAAAAGCCCCCTAAGAGAAAATACATGGTTCACACATTAGGAATAACTGTCTGGCAAACATTTCAAAAGTTTCGGTATGCAAGTTAAAATTTCATTAATACATTATGTTAAATTACAACTTATAACGAGAATCAATATGGGGCTATATACATTATCTACATTGATACGGAGGTTTGGTTATATAGTAAGTGGAGGAATAGAGGTTTTTTAAAGGAAAGAGTGGATGAGGATTGGCGAATGGAGATGGAAAGAGAATTAGAGAAAGAGGTTGCACGAATGATAAAGGATTTTCTGAAGGAGGCGGTTCTATGGGAGGTCATATTTAAATCGATGGGTTAGGAGATTGTGCTTAATGAATGGATGGATGATTGTGAAGTGATAAGATCAATAATATAAGTAGGGTTTTTTATTTTAAAGAGTTGGAATGGGATATTACCAAGAAGGTATTGCCTTCGGAAGGTGGCATAGAGCAACTTCAATTACCAACGATAGACTTGAGAGCGCCTTGGAAACCCGAAAATAAATCTTAATAAAAAATTCGTGAGTTTCTTCAGTCTTAGCTCTAGACCAGCTACCTTCTGTAGACCAAGGAAGGGTAGTGGAAATGGGTGAAAAAGGAGAGAGGATACTAGGAGTTGACGAGTATTATAAAGAATGGAATCTCGAAGGAGGAATGTTAGGAACTGTTTAACTACGGATAAGGATTTGCGTTTGACATGGGAAAGGTGTTGGTCAAAGGTGACTCCAAGGTTTTTTATTGTGGAGTAGAAGTGAATCTGCTGTTAAGGAAAAGTTAGGGATAGTGAGAATGGGAATAAAGGACGAGCTTGGGACCAAGATTGCCCCTTCTTTCAATTCAATCTAAAATCGTTGTTTACCGATCATGCGTTAGTATTATCAATATTTTCTTGTACCTTTTGGATGACCTCAAGCATGGGGATGGAATGATACAAATTTTTGGGGAGATTCTTAAAAAGTAAGAGATGGCCTTAAATATTAAGTGTAAATTATGATAAATAATGAGTACAGATATTGAAAAAAAAGTTTGGCTTCATCACAGAAAACAAGTATTTACAAAAATTTGAAATCCAAGCGGTAAATAAATTGTTGCCACAGCTCATTAGGAGAGACGGTATAAATTACCGGAAGGTTGGACAGAGACAGGAAGCGGTGGAAGAAGAGAGCGAATTGAGCGGTAATACTACTACTACTTAGCAAGAGCCTGATTTAGTAGCTTGTGGATATAAACAGCTGACTGTTTAGCCCATATAGGAACCACTATTCAATAAATGCTAGCTTAAATCAGAAGGATAACGGCGATTCCATTCACCAGTCACCGGCTCCTCCCTGAGTTATCGTCCCTTAAATAACTATCTGCTAACGGTCACGGTTACTTTTTTTTACAAATCTTCACATATTTTAACTCATCACATCAATGTCATAAGAATTTTTTTTTCCATTTAATAATAAATTATGAGAATTGACAATTCAAGGATTTATTATTGTCAACAGCAGAAACTCCTTAATTTTTTTTTTTTAATTGAAGTCCGATCGGCTGTATATTTCCTGATATTCTATGGCTCTATTTTGTCGACGGTACGTATATAATTATGAAATATGAGCAGGGCCATACCTTTTCATTTAACCTAGGTAAACTTTGATAAAATTCCACTTAGCATATTCAGAAACAAAATCTACACTTAGTCAATATTTACCACTTGACTGCGAGCAGAGTATGTTGATCCCTTAACTAAATTTTGAATTTTTTTTTTTTAAATATCAAACAAAAAAATCTATAAATATAAAAAATAATTGATGATAGAATGGAATCCATCACGTGACCTGACGTTAGAAAAACATAACAGTGTGTGCGTCTCGTATTTTCCATTTGAGCTACATCACCTACCTGCCGTTTATTAATAGCATTCTTTTTTTTTTTTTTTTTAAGTTTTCCATATTCTATTTACTTACTTTAGTACGGTATATGAATAAGAATTTCAATATTGTTATAAATATTATACATATATTACTTTTCTTTTTTGTTATTTTTATATTTATCGTCCCTCATTTTTAAATGTTTATAACTTTTCATAATTATCATGTATATATTAATTACTTTTATTTAAATGTACCTTTTTTTAAGCATGTATATCGAGTATTTTATTAAATTTTTATATTTTAGTTAAATTGAATTATGCAAGACATAACATCCTACAGGATTTTTATATATGTGTATATTTTTTTCCCATAATTAGAATGTTTCTGTTTATTATACTAAAAATAGAATTTTATACTAAAAAAGAATTTTATAAAAAAAAGTAAAAATCATGACCAAAAACGGGGGAAAATATAGAAAAAGAAAAATATTAAAAACATATTACTTCACAAATAAACTCATCCATAAAGACCTTAATATTCCATTCGTTACAGATTTGGCCCGAAATAGATATACCTCCTTTCATTCCAATATCCTTCCTAACCAAAACCTATTCTAAATTTCTCATCCTTAACAATCCCTGATAATCCTCCGAGGCGTCTAAAAATCATGAAAAAAAAATGAAAATATAGAAAAAGAAAAATATTAAAGAACTATAACAATAAGAAAAAAAGTAAATTTTTGTTATCTTCTTAATTTCTGTTTTTGTTATTTTATATCCCTTTATTATATAGATAAACAAGAATGAAATGTAATTTTTTTTTGCTAAGTCATATATACATATAT
>NW_027114029.1:306997-312656 GCF_000696795.3 Halyomorpha halys
TTTTCATGTCACAGAGCACCCATGCCAAGGTTTTTGACGTTAACCTTAAGGTAAAGCTGAAAACAATGTCCCATTTAATGTGATGTATTAGCTTCTGTTTATTACCATAATTCTATTCTTTTCAGTATGGATTTTAGTATTAAATTAGATGAAAATATCATGCTTGTTGTTTATCTAATTTGTTGTTAAAGGAAGAAAGTTTTACCGCAACACTCAAGAAAAATATGTACACAATTGTTACATTTTATAACACACACTAACCGCTCAAGGCTGAAACGGGACTGGGATGCAGGGATCCCTAGGCTTATAAATAAATATTATCATAGGAGATGGTGCCTCTGGGTATTGCAATCTCCGATGCATGCCATCGTATGCATTTAAATTAATAATAATATTCGTTTTAATATGCGAAGCTCCTATGTTTGATATTCATACATCAACATTTTTTTACAGCTCTTTAATGTCTCCATTAAACTAACAACCACTAATACAAAAATGTTTATGCAATTTTATACTTCAAAGGAAAAATAGTATTTTTACATCAACGATAAAAAATATTTTAAATTAAGCTAGTGTATGTATTTAAATTTAAAATTGAGGGTCGAACCGAAGTTTCACCTACGTTCAAGTTTACGTATCTTACAAAAGTATCCTCAATTTTTTTTTTGTCTCTTCATTCCGAAGATATTAATCTATAATCAAATAATTTTTAAGCAGGAAGAAACAAATACATGTTCAAAGAGACTATGTCAATCAGCTTTATAATATGATTTTTATAAGGTTTATAATTTAATCAGATCAACTTTACTCTCCATTGTACAACTTACGCCTTTCTGTTGCCTTCGCTAATTAGGACTTGACTTATCTTGACAAGATACTTACTAGGAATCCACATACTAGCCATAAACAATAAAAAACTGCTTTTCATTTTATACACCTACTTGACAAATGCTCTAAACTTCCCATTTACTACAAAAACTATTATACACTATGATAATCAGACCAATTTGGGCATACGGAATTGAGCTCTAGGGTTCCATTAAACCATCAAATTACTCCCGTATCTAATCCTTACAATCAAAAATCCTCAGTAAATAAAATCCTTTTACGTCATAAATAAACTCATCCATAAAGACTTCAACATCCCATTCGTTGCAGATTTGGCCCGAAATAAATATACCTCCTTTCATTTTAATATCCTTTCCCACCTAAATCTCTCATCCTTAACAATCACTGATAATCCTCCGAGGCATTTGAAAAGATGATAGCCACAGGATCTTTTAATTTAAAGCAATGATTGATTAACCACCATTTTATTTTTCAAAATCTTAGCATTTTTCTTTGGTATAACTAGAAAAGAAATATAAAAATATTACAGCTTACTAAAATTTACTATATACATATATAAAATAAATGATTTGAAGGGAACGGTACATAACGTCATAAGTTATATGACAGATAGAAGTCAACGTGAATAAACATAAAAAAAACATTCCAGAATCCCTATACTTTAAATATGTGACAAGAAAAAATAACCTGGCCTCATTTCAAAACATGTTTACAAGACGGGCCTATTATACTATGGATTTTTTTTTTATTATTATATCCAACGAATTCATCATAATATTTTAGACATAACATATCTACGATTATTTCGAAAGATATAATGCAGTTCCGTTATTGGTTACAACACTTTCCAAAATATATTTCTCACGAGGGACAAAAAAAAAAAAAAAAAATCTAGCCACACTAAATTTTAGATGTTACAACACAGATCAGGAAGATGATAAAAAAAACAGACACTAATAAAATAACTCTTGAGTTAATTACAAAACCGTGCATATTAGGCGTATAATATTTTATTTTATTTCAATAGTTACAGTAAAAAGTTAGTACACTTATGGAACAACTTCCCGAAATGGAACTCAGGTTCCCGACCGGTGCTTAAGAGCAGAATCACGCAACCATAATACCATTAACACAGGCATAAATAATGCAATAGTACCCAATATGTACATTCTCAGATATTTACTCAATATTTTAAACATTATAATTTACTTCATGGTAAAATTGCATCTGACCATTAATGTTGAACAGTTTACGACCTTTCCCTTCAAAGCAGATTGTCGGCTAAATTATAAATCATCTATAATAATTTATGTGTAATAAATATATATGTATTTTCAGCAGACAAACAAGCAAAAATAAATATTCCTTTAGTTAACCTAAGAATGTAGGTAAAAATGTATATTTATTTCATTGTTACTTAAATTTAATTTTCATTTTCTTGTTGTTTTTTTTATTATTTGATCAATTTCATTTTATTATATTTAATGATATGGATTTTTTTTTTAAATAGAAATCGTGATAGTATCTTCTTTTATTTTTTTATTTCTAAATTATTATTAATTTTTCTTCTTTTAATTCAGTGAGTATAATTGTTATTATTCACATTTTTTTTCTTTTGTTCTAAATATTCTATGAATAAATATTTGAACACTAATACTAAATGCTCCTAATTTGTGGGAGATTGTATTAATTCTCTTCAATAAATATTGTTTTATTAATGTTACAAAGTTAGCTGTAGAAACATGATTCAGGAGTTTCTCATCTTAGATTAATAAATCTACTTTCAGAAACTTTTAACAGTATGTTCTAAAACTGATCATAGTAAAAAATACTTAGTGTATGAATATTATTCACCATTTATTATTGAATAAGAATTTTTTTGAAATGAAATTAGAATCAAGTTCTCGTTTTTACGTAATATATCGACACATATGCCCCATAAATTAAAAGTAAAAAGTAATATTTCACAAACATTAAACCCTTAATTGAATATTTTTAATATCCACTTCATTTAGTATTGGTAATTGATGATCCATCCATTGAAATGAAAATAAAAACAAACACATTTGTAGTAATTTGGTATTGCAAAAAGTATTAATCGAAAATCAATTAATATAGAATTCAACACAGCCTGATTTTATTTTTATTTATAAGATTATTGGATTGTATTAATTATAGGATTTAACACGTACTGCAAGGAAAGACAATACGATATTAACATACGTAATTATAATTGTACGTTAGATGTAAACATTAAACTTTGAAATAACAACGAAATTATTAAAATACCTAAAGCTGTATTTAAAACTTTTGCTTACTTTCAAAAAAAGTACTCGCTAATCGGTTACGAAGTTGTTTGAGTAAATACAGAAGACGGAATATATATTTTTTTTCAGACACATTAAATTTACAAGTTTCTAATTTTGTGAAGGAAAGGAAGAAGATTTAAATAAGTTGGACGCATATTTCGAAGCAATCCATCTGGATGTCTATAACCGTACAAGAATGCCACAGAAGTTGGCAAGCGACCACTTGAGAAACACAAGCAGACAGGTAAAATAAATAAATGTCATATTTAAATAAAGGCCGCATGTAACATGTTTGGAAGCAATATTCTAAGACTGATGAATTTGGCCAAAAATTCGAAAGACCAGTAAAATTAAACGTTAAAAGTAATTCATAATATTCTTTTTCTAGCTGGCTTTGGGCCAAGGGAATAAAAAATTTAAGGAATAGATCAATTAATAACAGTAATTCGCATACTTAAATTTTCTACTTCAGTCTCGTAGATTTTATAAAACATCATAAACCTTGAGGTTTAGGCAACTACGCACATAAACCTACATTAAAATGCCCTTCAGGCAAATACATTTATGTTTATTACGTATTATGTATTATTATGCATACATATGGTTTTGTTTGAAATAATAAACTTAATAAAAGGGTGAGATAAAAAAAACTACCAACCTAATGAAAATAAAAAAAAAAAATATTATTTACAGAGAATACAAATTTCACAGGAGAAAATAAGAAGAAATTAATAAAAAAAAAAAAAAAAGTAAAAATAGTGAAGAAGCTATACTTAACTGTGTACATATCTCACTTTTATAATGTTTGTTTTTATTTAGCTAAATTATAATATCATAATATTAATATGTACCACTACAAGTGGGTCAGATGCTTGGTGCTAAGTAAGGAAGTAGTTTCTTGAACAACGGCTAAACAAGGAGGTGATTTGTTCAAGATTACACTCAAAGGATTTTCCCTATTCCAAGGATACTCATTTTATAGAGGCTGGGTATACCCCAGGGGAGCTCCCGAATGCCTATGGGATTGACCCGCAGCTACAGTAACAGAATAAATAATTACTTGCACAGCCGGATTTGAACCCGGGTCCTAGGATTAAGACGTACAGCGCCTTAGTCACTGAGCTACGTTGCTCTTCTATAATATTTTTGAATTAACTTGAAAAAAAATCTCAACCCTGAAACTTAAGCCAAAAATGATGGAACCTTCAATTTTCTACAGTGTATCGATGGCTATGAAATGATCACATCCATAAGTGTAATTAACACAGCGTTTCGGGACTCCTCAATTTTATGGATTTCAAACTTCGAAATAAAAAATCCAAAAAAAACATATCATTAATTCGATCTATTTCGAATCGTAAATTAATCATTTAATCCAAAGAATTTATACAAACAATTATTTTTCCAAAGCTTCTAATTTATGAAATTTGCATGTGGTATACCTGTCTTTACGGAACCTGTCAAATATATGGGCTAGCTGATTTCATAAACAATGGTTGTATGGTTATTTCGTTCATAAAATCATTCGTCCAATAATAAATAAAAAAGTATAACAAAGTTCATAAGATGTTTCCAATTTGTTATCAATATCACACCTCTATAATGTAAACTATAGCGGATTGTATGACTTCAGTGTTATTTTTGTCTTCAACGAAATCCCTTACGCTTGTCGCCGAAGAAACAAGACACGATGATTCCTGAAGTGACAGTGAAAGAACACTTTTCAAAGACAGTATGTAAAAGTTTCAATCATTGTAGACTTATTAGATATAATAAGATATTGAAGAAAATTATCAATAAAGATTATTCAGAGGATACTTCCAATGAGGATCAGAAATCAATATGCCAAAGCAAGGCTGACAGAGAAATTTGATTACTCTATATAGTTAAAAATGTTATCATTTCCGTGATAATTTTTACTTTTTGATAATTTATCAATATAACTTATTGATAACTGATAACTTGGAGCCTAATATTGTCCCATTTAGTCTCAATTTGAATATATCGATTTTTTAAGAAAATTGATATTTTCGTTTACAGGTCAAGTTAACAGGTCCTCGTAGAGAAAGGTATATAAGAAACGCCCGTATATTCAGTGTTAAACAGAATTAATATTTCGACGTCGTTAGTATTATGCCATGTCAACAGGCGTGACGTCAAATTATTAGAAGGCGGTACCTATATGTAAGACTAAAAGTGAGACGAATTATTTTTATTATTAAAAAGTGATATTCATCATATCACGACTAGTATTAGTGTCACAGTAGACAGTCCAGAATTAGCAAAACTATATTTTTACACTGAAATATCTTCCTCAGAGCAATTGTATTGCACTGTAATTAAGTATTGCACACTCAGAAATATCACAATATTTAATTGAGTTTTAATACTGAATTTCCTCTGCACTGTAAAATTAAAAATTATTATTTTTGTTTATATGAAGTATCACTTATTAATTTTTATTAATTAATCACTTAATTTTTTAACAATTAATAGTTATA
>NW_027114029.1:318521-344371 GCF_000696795.3 Halyomorpha halys
AAATATCAATAAATAAATTATTAAAAAAAAAAAAAATTGATTCAAATTTATTTCTATTGTACTATTATTACTGACCAGTTTTCACTGAATAAACAATACTGTAATCAAATACGATAGGTAACTTAAAATAACCACCAAAAAAAAACTTCATTCACCTTTTCATATTCACTTATATTTTTAATAAACTTCTCAATAAAGCTCATTTCTACCCTACATGGAATGACTACCCTAACAAGTAATTTAGAATCGCATATGAAAGGATATCAATCTTGTGCGCAAGAACCAAGACGGAAGGAGCGCATGAAGACCTCTCAAAACATTGGATGATGGATTGCGAATGATTGCAATAGCAGCGGGAGATTCGTTAGCCCTAAGGAAATGATCAAACGAGATCCGCACATGTTCCTATCCAATGAATCATAGGCTTTAATGAAGTTAGAACCAAGGAGTAGTTGGCTTAATCTACACTATCATTTCTCAAATCTAACGGCACGGTAGGCGAGTACTAAACAGTGTGAAGCTCAGTACAGCGATCATAACAATACTAATAATATTGTGATGATACTTGGTGACACCAAAATGATGATATCTAAATACAAAAGAACAAATATAGTTTTGTAATTAAATATATGTTCGGAGAAAATAAATATATTGACATTGATATCATATGTTCAGGGAGGGTGTCTTGTTGGTTCTTATAGATTTAATGGACCTGATAATTTTAATTGTATTTTTGTTAATAATATCTTTATTAATATTATTATTATATTTATATGATATGTTGGGCCCGGAGGAAGGGATGCAATAATTTAAGATGGAGATGCGGGGACCGTCACGATCGAAGCACAATAACCTCAGAGGTCGCGAAGGTATCCCGCTAGTCTCCAAGCCAATTTCTCATTTCTCAAACATTGAAAGCCGCAATTAGCGGAGGATATCCAGTATAGATAACTGCCTCATGTGAACCTCCCTCTAAGAAAAAAATTTACGGTGAACAAAGTATACCTTATGAGAACTTTATTTCTAAGTTCTTTTTTCCCCGTGCTTTTCTCCATAAGTTTATCACTGATCTTAGGCTTTTAATAGCCCCATACGTTATTGTCTAACTTTAATACCAGCCAATTAGTAATATTCCCATACAACTATACTTACTAAGAGTTTGTTAAAAAAGTAGAAGCAATTACTGACTGAGTTGGAATTGGACTTAAACTGACTTGGAATCTAGTTAGACCTTAATTGACTTCAGATTACTTTTTACGAAAATAGGATAAAAAATCATTGATTATTTCATCGACTTGATAATTATACTGGTGAAAGGATCACATTATTTTCTATAAGATGCTGCCTTATCCCATTGGATTGCTACATAAAATGTATACTTTAAATCTAGTGAGATTCTCTCTCTAAGAACTTACTAAGAAGAACTAAGGTACTAGGGTACAAAGAGACCCGGGAATGCTTTGCTGTTGTTATATTTGAGGATCTACATCTACATGTACATCAATTGAATACTGTTGAAACTTTGATATCAATTAATTTATAGTTGAAGTGATAAGACGGTTACATAAATGGTAACAGCTAACTTCAATGTATACTCTTTGAACTTGGTGCCAAAAATGCTTAGTTTTCTTAACAACTTTTTATCCCGAAAAACTCGAGCCTGCCTATAATCTTACCGGGAAAATCCTAACTTAAAAAACTACATAGTGAATTGCATGAATCTAACGCGAAATGCAGCAGATATAATTTCTCCTTCTAAGAAGCTGCATCAACTCATACTGGCCACAATTATTAATTAACAAGTCTCTTACAAATAAGAATATATAACACAAAACAGTGCTATAAAACTTGTAGTGCTTGTAGAACAATTCCTCTACTGAAATACGTTTGTGTACGGGTGAAATAAAATGTTTTGCCGAACTCACTTCTAGGAGAGGAAAGGAGCTGTTCCAGGGAGACCTCCGAAAAAAGGAAACACAGAAAATGACGATGACAAAACTAGTATTACACATCAGTGACTCGTACCAAGAAATTCAAGATTAAAGTAATGAACACTTGAAATAAGTAACTGTTCCGACCATTAAGGATAACTGTTCTTAGATACGGGGTTAACGAGAGCATCCCATCTTGCTTCAATTGTAGCAGAAAATGTTCTGACTAAATAAACACCAAATACGGATTAAATTACAGTAAATCTATCAAGAAGATAAATTATTACTAATTATGAGCAGGCTTAACTAGCGTAGTATATCATAGTTATGTTTATATTACAGTAACCGTTAATGGGCTCTGGAACTATGCTTCTTTAACTTTTAATTAGTGAACGGGGGAATGTATATAAGAAGTGTTGATTCCGTATTCAATTCTCTGTAACTGTATTATTTGTAACTCCCAATTGAATCAATCGTTAGTTCCCGCAAGGAGAGAAAGAAGCTTTTAACCGAGTATTACTTTAATTATTTGGACAACGCCCTAAGTCGCATTAACAGATAAAAAGCCAGTAGCTCAAGATACTATATTTTAAGATATTATGTATCGTACGGTCTCCCTAGATTTTCGATTTAAACTATTCTTTCTAGGAAACATGCATTTTTAAGTTATGAAACTATCACTAACATCGCACAAGCATTTAATAATTATTAAGAAAGATCAACCACAATTTATTATTTTACATATTATGAATTATAATACTGTTTAACAATTTGAAAATTTAGTATAGAGGCTTTGACTTATAGATAATTTATAACTCAAAGCGCTTAGAGTATATATTTGTTTTAGAATGTATTAAAATATTTAATTTATAATTATAAATAACTGGAACCCACTAAAACAGAACATGGTACATACAGTACCAGTGCAAGCATACAGAACGAACAATGTTCAGTTCGTCTAATCCAATTTTTTTTTTCTTTCTTCTTTCTTTTTTCATTTTTATGACCTCTTTCCTGGTCTTTTCTAACATACAGGGGGAGGAGTGGGGGAGACGGTTATTCTAGAGGTAACCAACCCATTCCAACCGTGGTGAGGAGGCAAGTTTTCATTTCATGGGACCACCACAGAAATAACAATCTACCCCTTAGGCCAGATCCGGATCGGCACCGCTGCAGTAACGAGGCAGTTGCTCAAGCTACTAACGGCCCCGAAATCGTAATTTACACATTTTCATGAGATTAAAAGTATTTCATATATATTACATCCAAAAAGCGTAACCTTAAAATTTTTATTTGGATAGGTTACAGTCCAAATTTAAGTGTTTCCAGATAATTGGTTTTTGGGCTTTTCCTTAAATTGAGAGCTTATTCCATACGAAACAAACACCCAACTAAGAAAATTTGGGAGGGAAAAGAAATTTACGTCAAATAAGAAATACTTAAGGCTTCCCTAATTTTTTCAACTTAGCGCACTTACTTAACCACCACTGGCTCATTGATTACCAGTGACGCGGTGAGAGGGATGCACTAGGATCTAAAAGAGCCCTAATCTACCCCTCATACACGGGGGATTGCATGGGCTCGGGATCCTCATGTAGATATTGTATATAATTATGTAAATGTGACTAGTGTTTATTTCTTTTATTGTTTTATGGTATTCTTCATGTACATAGTTTGATTATGTTTATTTTATTTATACTTCTGCCCATATATATTTAGACAGAGATTTTATGAAGTTTTTTCTTTTGTTTATATTCTTATTTTTTAAATATTAGTATGAATGTTATCAGTTATTACCAATACTTACTGTCCAAAAACGTTGGGGCATATTGTAATATTCCAACGTTGTGGCAGATTCTAATATTTATTAATAAATAAATTCTTAGTTCCACAAAAAAAAAATATTGATTACGATAGCAGAAACGAAGAAAAAAATCATTAAATTCTTCATTGTGACAGAACTATCAAATAATGTACTGATAGTTATAAATTTTATTTTACATTTTGATATAAAAGCACAAATAGCATTAATAAAAAACCATACTTCAGTTTTCCTCCGTGTTACTTTTTCTGGTTCCATAAACTCAAAAAAGGGTCATTATCTTAAAATGTGTAAATTATACGCTTGTTCCATTTTCAACCTCTAACGCGGCAGTCATAGGTTAACTATTGCACTCATTTTGTTTTTTTATTGATATTTGACCTAAATAATATATTTATTTATACTAATATAGGAATAGTAAGTAAACAATTTAAAAAAAAAACAAAAAAAAAACATCATTTTTTCATTCCCTCATCATATCGGACATCGGATGTAATGTACATTAAAAATACATACTCGATCTAGAATTAATTGCTTGTTTCAATCCATTATCTGGTTTAATCAGTAATTACATTAAAAAATACACCTTATTATTTACTGTGGTAAGTAAAAATAAATAAAATAAAAACTGTACCTCTAGACGTTTTTCTATTACTCACTTATGGAAAATGTTTAAAGGCATAGCTTGAAGGGAAACAGGGTTAGTTGGCGAAGGGGGGGGGGGGGAGAATATAGTGAGTTTACCTTTTACAAATTACGTTGATTAAAAAATAAAATAAAAACCTTCAAAATTTCACTATATCATAATAACTCGCTCCCTCAATTTATCCAAAATGTAATAATGAAGGATTGAATAACTCTATTCTTAAATTAATATTAAGGTATATCAAGTTTAGGAAGATAATTTTTTCTTAGAAAATATTTTTCTTCACCTTTGCCCCACATTTTAACATTTTTTCATCATCTTTTTTTAAACCATAATTATATGCACTCATCCGTGATAACTATATAAAAAGTGAAGCTACTACGCCACTAAGTAGCTATGAATTTTTGCAGCTCGAAATTATAACTTTTTACTATTGAGATTTTTGGAAGTGAAATCTGCGCATCTTCAGGTAATGACCCGAAATAGCTTTAAGCATTCACCTGTATTAATTCAGTTAGGCAAGGAGATTTCATGAAGAATTAATTTTGAAAGATGCTAATTTCGTAAGAAGAAGTTGGAAAAAAAAAACATGAAAAAAATAATTATTTAACCTTAATCAATTTGTTTAAGATTAGAATTTATTAAAGGCTTCTGGGAAGGGATTAATTTTCCTTAAGGACAGTTCAATAGCCTTTCGCCGATGCCATCTTGTCATGCCAGGAACCAGTTCCCTTTTACACCGTCGGCCGGATCATCCGGGGTACAGGGGCTATCCTTCTAGGGTCTTGAAGACGGCGATACTTCAGCTCCATCCTGTGGAATTCTCAAAGAGAGAAAGCGAATACCACAAGTACATGGAAGAACTGTTTCCAGAAGAGGATAAAACACGTACAAGCTCTGTAGTAAATATTATCTGGACAGCTCTCGTTTGATAAATAAAACACAACTTTTATGAACGTACTTTTCTAGATTTGAAGTAGGTAAATTTAAGGAATTTTTAAAAATTGCGAATAAATCAATCTGTTCGAGTGAATTATGTTCCATTCATTATGTACCTTCGTACGACAACAGAATCTGCATTTAATGAATTTTCTATAATAACTTCATAAACATTCAGGTCAAAAACCTCAAGTTTTTCATTGACAATAGCAACAGAAACATTATTTTAAAGACATTAAGCCAACTGTATAAGTTCGTTCCATAAACTTTCTTCTAAAACATGGTGAGCTTTGATAATATTTGGAAGTGTTTTCAATATCTATTTTATTTTATTATAACTATCAAAGTATTCTAAATCCATGAGTCACTTTATGGTACTCTTGGTTGCGTTTAGCTGAGGTAGGCAGTAGGCACATTACAATAAATGATATGTATAGTCAACATTTTCATGTCTTCATTTTTCATTTCAAGAATATCATATAAAAATGTATACTATCAGGACAACTCAGATCTCACATTATTTTAAAAACAATGTATTGAACCTTTTAGTTTTAGGCGTTACCATACTATTCGAAATGAAGTAAATGTTATTATTACCATTTCTGAAATACGAATGGGAGTGGATTACCCCAGAGACAACCAACGTATTCTAACGTAGTGGTGGTGGGACTGGCACGAAATAAAAATCAGCCGGATTCAAACCGGCGCTACTGCAGTTACAACTTGTCCAGATGACGCCTCAACTACTTCGACTACAAACAGTCGTACATAATATAAATACTGCACATGAGGGGGGGGGGGAGAAGGGGTGTTTGAAATGGAAAGAATAGAATATAATCCGGAGGAATGCCATTTGGCCAAACAGGAAAACTCCTCTTCTGTGGACTTCCCCCTTACGCATTAACAGCTTTTCATTCCCCTTGCAGGAATTTCCGGAAACAATTTTTAACATAAACAGAACCGTTATTTACATATTTTATCTGAAAGGAATGTATTGCTTACCTTTATTTTTTTACCAGTAAAAATTATATTTTGAAAAAAAAATACGATGTGCTCCATGTTACAAAATATAACAGAAGGTAGTACTTGCCAATAAAAAGAGTGATAAAAATAAGAATTTCAATAAAAAGAAAAACTCTTAAGTTTTGTGTAGATTGCTGCATTGTTAATGAATTGATCGCTATCTCTGTGATTTATATTAAGACAAAAAAGTCTAAATACCAGAAAATTTTTGAACTAAATTTTTTTATTACACTCTTAGTTCAAAAATGCGTACTTTAAGGTTTCTGGAATAATGCAATATCAATTTTGTTCCTGCAAAAATAGAACAGTTTAACATAAGACTATGAAGCTGTATGCATTTGAAAGCTTTCGAGCTTTATCCAAATCATACCGTTGTCTCTTATGTTTCCTTATTTATCCTTTATTTATACATGAAATTCTTTTATATTTTGTATTTATTCATGGTTTCTTACAGCGCAAAATGCGAACTGGTTATTTATTTCAAATAACCAAAATTAAACAATCATGGGAGATAGTTGACCGTGGATGACTTATTCGAGGATAAGATGGTTAGGGGGAGCGGTCAAATTAAAACACAAATAAGTTGAAGTAACTTTAATCGTGCTAACGTTTCGGCCAGAATGTCTAGCCTTCATCAGGGCAGTTAGCTTGAAATCTTACCGCCAAGTGGGGTCATTTTCGGCCATTTTCTCGGAATTAAGTTACTTCAACTTGTTTATGTTTTAATTTGACCGCACCCCCAACCACCAAAAAAAATTAAAGATAATTTAGAGGGAGAATATTTGAAAATTAGATTTTAAGACCTGACAAAACTATCAAAACTACTCAATGAAGATAGATTTAGCTGATATTAAATATCACGTGGTTTTATGTTGATATATCGTGTTTAATCAAAATCATTAAAGCCTTTTATCGTTGCAGAAAATAGAAACAAAAAAGATTCTACAAAGTGGAACTTTACGATATTTGGTCGATTTTCTCCAATAAGCTGCTATCAGAAACCCGCCAGTCCCGCCCATCGTGGTGGCCTTACATATCTGACTTTTCAAACAGATAATTATAACGAGTAGGTTGGTCGATGGACGACATGTCACAATCCCACAAGAGGAGATCATAAGGAAAAAAAGGCCATCCTTCCCCGCCGGATCCGCCCTAATAAGACCCTCAAGGAGCGTCGGTCCTATATCACTTCTGAAATATTTGCTACTTGAGGAGACATTAAGATATTTAAATCTAGCAATATAACGTTTACACTAAACAAATACTATTTTGTTTCACCGCCCCAATATCTTAACCTTACTTTATATCCCATAAATAAGTAAGTGGAAGTAAAAAATAAGATTATCGTTACTAAAAGGATGAATGCGAAGTTAAAGAGAAGAGAGGGAGAAAAAAAAATTATAAATATAACCTATATAGAATTAATGAGGTCTGAAACGTAATATCAAACGTTGCTCCCTGAAGTACTAAAAATGTAGAACTTTTATTTTTTTGTAAATTAATTCATTTACTTAATTCATCGTTAACTAAATGCTCTTTTTACAAAGACCCCATCGAATATATAAAAAGGTTCATTAAAAGATAATAGTGGCCATTGACAGACCCCGGTATTATAAACTGGAGGAGATAATACAGATGTGGAAACTCCGTAAAAGGCTAGAACAAGATGGAGGGACAGGGAAGAATGCGGATGGAGGATTGTAAATTCGGTCTCCCTTGGAGTAATAGGTTCCGTTAACGAGGCTCCCTCCTTGCATTGTCCTCTCCTGCTTTACGTCTTGTCTGTCCTCTATTTACCTTTTCGACTGTCTTCTGCTTTATCAATTATTTTATCAAAACCAGACTCGAAGACATCTGTAAATGGCGGCTCCTGTCTCGGTCATTTCCCCATTATTCAGATGACAAATTCAAAGGGACTACACATGGTCATAATCGGGTCCTATATAATGGAATTAATCTTTGAACTAATGCCAATAATAATAACTCTATTCTCGTTAAACCATTAGGATTTAATTACTAGGTTGATTAATGATAATATCGTAATATTAATGGGGAAAGTCAATTTATAACATAACTATATTAATTCTTGTTCATACATATCTTTATAGACTCGGCTTATAGAGTTGCTGATTATTCGTATTTCAAACATAACCCTCTTACCATTTAACTTTGATTTATATATCAGCTCTAAGTTGCCTGGATTTGGGAGAGCTACCAGTTTGTATTCTTTTTATGTCATTTAAGAACATTAAAAATAAATTTTTAACTTTCCAAGCTAATTATTTTATATGAGTCCTATTTCCCGTAAATGACAAATTGAAATCCGTATCGGAAGGAATAGGAACTTCTAATAAAATAAAATAATTACTTTTTAAACGGATTGTAAATCAATTAAATTTGAAAGTTTTGTTGTACTTAAACTTATATTTATTAACATTATCAGAAAAAAAATCATAAATACCATCAAGACGATACATCAACAATAATGAATATAAAAAAAATTCTCTATATCTTTTTTTTTTATTTAAAGTACTTTTTATTTATTGATAGATATTATAATCTGCCACACAGTTGTGGGCAATAGGTAATAGTGATGAATGATTTCATACATACTAAAATAAAATAAAATAAATAAATGAATGAAAAATAAAACTCTTAAAATATATACAAACAGAAGAATAAACAAAATGAACATAATCAAACTATGTGTATGAAAGAAAAAAAATAAAATAAAATAACATAATGATAAAATAATATAATCTATAGTCACATTAACACTATAATTGTCTATATCTTAAATTAGATTTTTATCACGAATTGATAAAAAATACTGGTTGTCGATGTAAAAATTACAGTCATATCGAAACCAGGTTCTAAGAATTGCAGTAGATGTCTGTTAGTTTTTATGGAATGAATAGTCAGTTCCATCGTAAACTATGGAATAAATACAATAATTCTTTTAAAAAAATAACGTTCTACGAAATTCCATTCGCAGTTACCAGCATTTAACGGAGCAGGATTACATTCAAATTCATATCGAAGCTGAAACATAGGCTATTGCCATACATTCTGCTATGGACTATGTATTTATCTATTTTTATTTTTTTTTCTTAAACGATTTTTTCAGTATAGAAGTCAGTTATTCATTTTATTAAATATTAGCCTTTCAGGTTTGTTAATTTTTTTTTATTTCTTTGATCCTTAACCACATAATTATTATTTTTTAAATATATTATTTTAATTATAATTTTTTCAAATTTTTTATTATCAATAAGAATTATTCAATAATTATTACATCATAGATCTAGACTAAGCCTACACATCACCAATTGTGAGAAGCAAATCTAATTGTTATAACTATAAAAGTCACATCAGGCCCAAATGGTAATAAGAAATTGTTAAAAACAAATAACTTTTAATTTCAACAATTTTTACTATATATTTTTTACAATCAAACTACATTTTTATACTGACTAACTTTGTCTGTAGTTAGTGATAAACATTTAACCCATGGTTTTAGGTTTGAATCAGAGTATAAGATCTGATAAAGTATTCATAAACATTAAAATATCCCAAGAGGAGAAAAAAGACAGTAATGTCACCCCAATTTTTCATTAATTTAATGAAAACTATGAATAATTACTAGTCAAAGTTGATGAGTCTACCAAGTATAGGTAGGGGGGATAAAAAATTGCGGCTGTTCAAAAACCTTAAAAAACATTAAGTTTTCATTCGGAGCTCTCTATCTTAAAAAATACCAACAACACTAGAAAATCTAAGAGCTAATCATTTAAAGAAGAGTAAATTTGCTGAAATATTAGCCCTAAAAGAGCTATTTACGTCCAATAGTTCTCGAGATATAGCTTTTCTAAAAAGCAAAATTTCTAAAAAATCTACTGAAAGATTAGTAGTTAGTTACTTTATTTTGAGAAATCCATATCTAATAAAAAAAAAAAAAAAAAACCTCTCTTAAAATATAAACAAACAGAAGAATAAACAAAATGAACATAATCAAACTATCTGTATCAAAAATAAATAAATAAAATAACATAGGAGTGAAATATTGGATTTTTTTTTTTCCACTGGGCTCTAGTACTAAATGCAGAAGGTACCACACCACCACTAGATCTGGATATAACCCGACCAACAAGGTACCTGGTATGGGCCTTTATCTAAGATTCTAAAATTTCACTAGAGTCCAGCCTGAGAGAGCAAGTGCCATTTCTAGGACAAGGGCTAGCGGCTCATTCATCGTGAGGAATGTTAGCCGAAATCGTGATTTAATTCGTGCGAGCGGGGCCGACTGGAGGCACGCACGGCGGGGCCTTTCATGACAAACACACGCTCTAACTGTACCTCTTCCTCTTAGTGCAATTGAAATTGATTCAATAACTTTGTCTCATAATCTTTTGAGTCTCTTCTCAACGGCGGGTTTCCTAACTCCGGGCTCATTTCTACTGAAACTAATACCTAACATCAGTGAAATTTTAACTAAGTTCAAAACCTTCGTAATCTTCGTGAAGGTGAGTGTTCTGTTTTAGCATATCCTTTCTGAGAGGCTTAAAATAATTATCTGACTTTGCCGAAGTTCGAGGGCACTCCAGGGCAGAATTTAGCGGTCAACTACGAGCTAAAATTTATTTTTAGGTAAAGAAAAAAATTCTGCTCAATATATTGTAGCAGTATAATAATTGTCAGAGAAAAGGAAGATGAATATTGTAAAGAATTTTTTTAAAGGAATAATATTAATAATTTCTTGATAATTTATAATTTATTAATAATCTGAGTTTCAGGTCTTCATCAGGGGTTATGGCATAAAAAACAACCAGTTGCAGGCCTACCTTCTACGCCATAACCCCTGATGAAGACCTGAAACTCAGGTCGAAACGTCGGCATAAAATAAATAAATACGGTTTTGTTTATTTATGTTGTTCTTTGTTGACCGCACCCCCCGACAAACTTCTCCAATCATTAATAATTTCAGTTCATAAGAACAACTCAACAGAGCAAGAAGTAACTGTCATATATGAGCAGGCCAACAAAATAAACAGAATGCTTCCTGGAACTCAACATTACAAAGTTCAGAAGGTACAGAAGGGAAAAGAATTTACTCCTTGAATATTGGTATACATTTTTTACAAGTGGTATACATCTATTACTTTTCAAATTTATTATTTGTATTATAGTTAATTCTTTTTTATTTTAATGTACAGTGTAATCTCGGTACTCGGAACACTCCAATAATCCGAATTAGCATAAAAAAAGGGCCTATAAGTTCAGCGGAGAATAACAATTTTGTTTCCAAAAAAAAACGCACATATGTAAAGGAAATTTTTAACTTCCCTATCAACTAGCAAGTTATTCTAATCACCGTGAAAACCGAAAATGGAAATTTTTACACAGTAAAAAAACACAAATAAACAAAAAAATATTTATTCCTGCCAACGTTTCAGTTCTTCATCAGGGAGCTTTCGGCAGAGATTTTTGCTGAAATCAGGTCGAAACGTCGTCACAAATAAATATTTTTTTGTTTTTTTGTGTTTGTTTTTTTTTTACCGCACCACCCGACCATCTTCTCCATTAATTTAATTGATAGTAGGAATGTGTATAATAAAATGTGAGTGAAGACGATTTTTTTTGTTTTACATTTTTATAAAACCATACAAATAGTATTTATATCTTTATTTTTAGTTTTTTAAACTTATAAATAGACAATCTTATAATTATAACAAATTAAAACATCACTTAGTTTCAAATAAAATATGTAAAATAATAAATTATTAAAAATAGTTAAGCAAGGTCATATTGTTGAATTTTTTTTACACCATGTACTTTCATCAATCCGAACTAATTTCTGAGGGGAAAGATTACACTGTATTTATTTTCCTATATGCGTATATTTATATTCTTATAATCGTATAAATATTCATTAAATTTTATTAATTATAATTATTTACTATTTGAGTTTTTTTTACCGCACCCGGACCATATTCCATTCATCTATACACACGGTCAATCATCAATAATCTTCCAATTCATTAAATTTTGTTCTTAAGTATTTTTAAATTCTAATTAAATATTACCCATGCGCAAAACTATGTTAGCTATGTATATAAAGTGCTCCTATATCGAAAATTTATCTTGTATAAAAATATTGTTTCATTGGTTAAGGGGAAAAAAAGGATTTGATTGGAAGAGAAAATACATTTAGAGATTAGTGGGAAAATATTGGAAAAAAACAGAATAAAAGATAAAACAAAATATACAAATAAAAATGAATAAACAAAACAAATCATATATTACTACTATGTATTTAAAATTAAGTATACTAAACTATGTATGAATGGTTTAAAAATACAATTGTTTTACAAGTTAGAAGTGTGCTCTGAATTTAGCGCTAAATGCATTTCGCAATAAAGTGGATCTTATCTCAATATTTTTTTGTCAAAATAATCTACTGTCATGAACAAAGTATTTTAAAATGAGCAGAGGTGATGAAAGAACAAAAAAAAAAGAAAATAAGGAAAAAAAATCAAAGTACAACCGCAGGTGAGGTTTCTTAGAATCATATCATGCGTCACATAAATCAGTTGGGCACATAAATCTTCCAAATTAATTTTTTTTTCCCATAGACGCTAGCTAAAATTCCTTAACTAATCTGTTTTGGTATATACACGGAAATTTATACTTTTTTTTCTTAATGTTTTTTATTAAGTATTAAAGGTTTCCATTTATTTATGTAATGTTAAATTTATGAAATTTATTTATCTCATTTTATAAAGAATCATAGCCGACATTGTTTTACATAATCGACCACTAAATTCATCGATTACGATAAATCCACATAGACAGAGAAAATCAGAATTAAACAATTATGTAGGGATAAGAACACAAAACCAGTAATAAAATAGGTGGTAAAATAATGCTTGCACAAATTGTAATTAAAATCCGGCTCCACCAAACATCAGTCAGCAGATAAACCAGACGGTTGGAATCGACTGCTGAACACAAGGAGTACCGCAAGGTCGCGAAGCAGGTACCTCCTGTACAAGAGCTGTCACCTTTATTCTTCCTGGGCTTTTATAGGAATGGTTTATGTTACCTATATCACAATCTTTGCATTTTAATTCAATAGCCGATTATTTTAACTGGTGAAATAAACAGATTTTTTAATTATGGAATGCACTAAAATATTAGTGAGTACAATATGAAGTATATTCAATACGACAAGAATGAATATTACGAATAAAGCATAATGATTACGATTTGATATAATTTAGAGTACCAATACAAAACAATTGATACTACGGAAATACATATTTAACAATAATTCACTATTTTGTCTTAAAAATTACTAACAGATGTTATGCTCCGGTAAAGAGTCGACTTTAAAATAATTAGTTTTTCTCACTTACGTGAATTAACGTGTTGGACTCGAATTTTCGTCAGACAGATCCAGAATTTGTATTGTACACTTACGTCTACTAGATTTAAAAAAGAAAATACTGGAGTAAGTTTCACACTTCTTTCTGCATCCGTAGTAGATTTATACTAATGTAATATAAATATAAATTAATGTAACATAGAGTGTAGGTCGATGAAGTAAACTTAATTTTGAGTTGTTAGTATTAATATTCGAACATAGATGAGTAAGCGTTTTAATATATAAATTTGGAAAAATTGGGTATTCTTTTGAAAATCCAATCTTTCAGAGGGGTTTTCCTGCATTGAGTTTGGGAAGGTATCAGGTATTATTTTATTTTTTCTGTGAAGAGTAATTCGAAAAAGTTTGAACTAAATTCTGTAAGCCAATTGTGAGGTAAAAGATAAAATGTGAAAACATTTATAAAAGCTGCAATTTTCGAATAAGCTATTAGATATTATATAGAGAGTAAGTTCGAAGATGAGGCTATTTAATCAAGAAGCAATAATTACAATTTTAATACTTATTTACAATATTTATTCAATAAAAATAACAGTAATATAATATTAACTATGTTTTATTTATCTAACTGGCCACAAACTTGAAATGATATTGTCCGCAGAGACCAGAAGTAAATTAAGTCTTCGTTGGTGCTAGCAGTTAATTTTTAGGTGTATGATGCTCACAATTATTGCGAATATCTTAGTGCCTGGTCTCTTGGGCATCATCTGTCAACTGTCCTATCGAGAGTATATAGCTTCGATATTATCAACCCTATGAAAAGATACTATGAACTGTATATGATACGTAATAGCATGGATATTAATCGAAACAGCTAGACAGTATCTAGTGAGTGCTTTAGGAAGGCGTCTTTATCCATACATAATCCACAAGCCACAGTTGGCAAAATAAAACTAAAACGTTGAATTAAGTCAATGTTAAATCAGGATAACTGAAGAATCATCAAGTAGCATTGCCATCACCCCTGACCTTAAAAATACGAAACCTCTCGATTGAAATTCCATATATCGTAAATATTGGCGAAAAACCGGTTAGACAGGAATGTAAAAAAATAAAATTACACCCTATTTTTTCTCCAGAACGGGTTTTTAATTCATGAAAATCACTTATCCAAGGTGTGATATCCACTTGTCCATTTACTACCGATGTAAAAATTTTAATTAGCCGACACAACAAAATTTTACCACGTTTTGATTTATCATAAATTATGTGATCGTTAAACCTATGTCACGATTAATCTGATTAATTCAATAACAATATTTACATTATCGAAATTAGTTTTTCTTTTTTTAAGATAATTGATTTTGACCTTTCATCCGGAATAATCAGCGATTTCGACCACCGTTCTTGTATTGCGCCGCTTCAAACTTGAGAATGCTGAGGTGCTTCGCCCAACGTGGCTTCACTAGTGTAAATAACAATTTAGAGGTATATTTTGAGTTACGACGAGACATTTAATGAGAGGCATCTGATATAGCGAGATGCGAACGTTAAAAATAAACTTGATACTAATTATTGGTTGAAGAAAAACAAGGTGGTTCGACAAGACAAACTACAAGACCTGAGAGGTGCCGTTTCGATCGAGTTGCCAAGAGCCTACAATCTTCTTCGGCTAGCGGCCTCCACTTCTCGGAACATGTCCACCGCTACCAGGCAATAACCGACTGCTTCCTACACGTCCTGCCTCGCTGCTCGCTTTAGTATAACTAATTGTTCTTGTATTAGTCATAAAGGAGAGGCAAAAGGGCTGAAATCTGATTAACAATAAGGTATAGCTCATAACAAATCAAGAATCTGTCAACATCGGAAGGTTGTCAAAGAAATGTAAATTGATTGACTAATTTTTTAAAATTTTATCTCAGATTTTAGATGTCAAAGGGTTAATAATATAAAAAATATATTGCCTAAAGTAACCACCTCTTGACACAACTGTTGCACCCAGACCATTCATTAAAATGTGCTCTACCAGGGGTAATCAGTGATTAAATATATGTTTTAACCATCGTAATTGTTCTTACCAAAAAGAGGTGCTGGAATACAGTCCTGGCATATTTAGTTACAAATAGGGCCTAACTTCTTTTCTACTAAAAACTTGAAGGATTAAACTGGAATGCAAACTTAAAAAGTATTCTAGAGGAACAATGTTTGAAGAAGCATAATAGAGCGAGAACAATCTTAAAGAATTAACTGTTGCAAGATGTAAATTATTAAAGGGTATGGATAAATTTGAGAGTCACAAAATATTCAGCAAGGAATTAATTCGCTTTCGAATCACGAACTACGAAGTCGTTCATCTGATTAAACACTATAACTTAATCACTTAATCCAGATGGACCATACTAAGGTAAGTAAAGGATTACTCACGTTTGAAGGAAACCACTTTTATAGCAAAGTTTTGCTTAAAGTTTATAACTCCTCCTATATAGTCCTAACTAAACAGAAGAGGCCCCGATGATAAGCAGATGAGGCTGTAAAAACTGAAGTGTAGTAAAAGGGCAATTAAGGACGAGAGAGCAATCAGGAGAGGCACGTGACGTGGTTACTAACTAGCCCGACCTCTTCTAAGGGAGTGTTTTTATCCAGCTTCAATATTTATTAACTAACAGTAAATCTTTCTTGAAGAAAGCAAAAATGATTCCCAATAATACAGGGAGGACAGTTAGCAACATAAGGCAGGAGGGACAAAAAGTCCAGGCAACTATTTACCAAAGAGCTAGCCCGTGTTGATTCAAGCTACGTTTTCCATACCCGACATGGACTCCTACACTTCTTCCAACATTCCCGCCCTTTCATTTTCTTTTTTTTTATAACTCTTCAAGTTCTTACGCTTGGGCACTGTGATCTACTGCAGAAGTAGAAGAAAATAATGAACCGCATACTCGAAGCCATGAATGGTATGCTAGATCTTTACCATTCATTCATAGAAATACTGTAAGGATTATTCATTCGCTACTTATATCAAATTACATTACCGTTAACTTTTAGTTTTTTAATCCATTCCATATACAAACTAAAATAGTATAGAAAGTTTTTGTTTAAGACGACTGTCTTGCAGAGTTTTTAAAACATTTGCATTGAATGGCACATGCACATGTTTTTAAAATTACACTTCAGGTTAAACCTTCAAATTCCTTTCGTATCCAATCCTTACAATCCAAAATCCTTAATGTTCCTTACTTTGTTACAAATACTATTATCCATAAAAACCTTAATATTCCATATATAACCGATCCAGGATATTAATCCTTACATAATGAACTCCCTAATCACCTAAACCCACTAGTTTCTAAATCTCTTCTACTGCTGACAAAGCTCCGAGACGCCTGAAAATAAGGTGGCCTCAAGACCTCCAAATATGTTATTAAAGTGCTACCAATGGGTAGTTATGGTACCATAGTACCATTACGATCTTACATCAAATTTAGCGGATGTATTTTTATGGAAATAAAGTTCTAAATGTTAACAAAGAAATACAAAAAACACTTTATATACGCTAGTGGGTCCCAAACTGAGTGCCACTGCTTATGCCAAGGGTGTAGCAAAACAATGCCAGGGTGTTCTGGCAGTAATATTTATTTTTACAAATATTTAACAATTTAGAAATAAAATCTATTAATTTAAAACGAGAAAACCATCATATCCTTTGTTTACCTCTAGTAGGACATTTAGGCAAAGAAATAAATACCTAGTTTAGAATTATTTGATGCATCATTTAGTAATGAATTAAAACCATAGACCAATGTGATACTTTTGATTTTTTTACTTAAATATCTATTAATGGTTACCTATTCTTCAAGCTTCGAAAAAAACTTTTAAATTGATAGAAAGAAACAAAGAAAGATGCAATGTAACATAGATAGTATTCACAATATTTCCAATATCTATATAGAATCTATAGATATCTACCTATCTGTTCTCAATTATATTTTCTTTTGTTTTATTATTATTAGAATATACTTTAAGATTTATAATTTGTTGGACGATTTTTATTTATTTATTTATTATTTTTTTTTAAAGCCTTCTCATTTATTTATTATTTTTCTACCTTTGATGTTTTCGATTATCTTTTATACTTCAAAATATTTATATAAACAGTAATTGTTCCTTTTTATTTTATATTTTAATTTTTCGCACTGTACTTTTCCTACATATTCAGCCGCCTTAAGGATTGTGCAGTAAATTTTTTTTAGGCTGACACAGCTACTGCGAAATGTTTTCATACCGCAAGTGGGCCGCGAATTCTACTTAACCCAACCGCTGATATAAGTAAACAGTTTTCTAGATCAGACATCGGTCACCGATAAAATACTCTCTTAATCCAAGAGATCACAGGACGATCCTCCTACTTCTTGCCCTTGTGGGAGGGCCAGCCTACTTTTCCTTCTAATTGAGAGAAAATGTGTTTATATAGCGCAGATCTCCTCGAGGACACGGGAGCTACGTGCCCACTCTGCTCCACGTGTACACATCGGGCTGGCAAGACTTTTTGTTTTCCTAACTTTTTTCGGGTTGGTGCAGTGTTCCAGACCCAGATTCGATGAGGTGTAGCGAGTTAAACTGAGTATCATCCCGTAGAAGGACGATACTCTGCTGACCTAAACAGGCAATCCGAACCTATTTTGAAAGACGTAGTACGCGATATTTTCCAATTTTATTATGTGTTTAATTAATACAAATATAACTTATTTTTACGTTATTAATATACTTAATTCATGTTTACAAGACTTTATGGTCCATGAAAATGCAAAAGCGTTTAGTTAAGGATTGGTAAGTATAGATAGCGATAGATTATATCAGATATGCGGGACAGACAATAAATCGATATAATATACAACGGTCCTTAAATTGGCTGACTTGCTAAGCCCTTAGGATCCGGTACTTGAAGGAGAGTTAACGGTGTGAGTGGACAGGTGGTGCAAGGACCATTAAAACGGAACCTCTTGTCTATATCGCTAATGACTGTCCCCACGCTGTCGCTTCTCCTAAGACCCTTCTTATCCATTAGGCACATATATAAATATACTGATATACAGGAGGTAAATATAGATACATACTCAATTCTGTGCCAAGGATATTTCGTTTCGTTTAGGTAAGGAGGAAGACGGAAACAAGAAGTTATGGATGGACTCATGGAGTGGAAAGCGTAACTAAACTAGGCACTCAAGAGGATCAAAGCTGATGTAAAACGCTTCGAAATTTTACTAGAAATGTTATATTGAAGATCTAATTTAATGGGGAGAAGGGTAAAAAAAAATGTAGACTATGTAAAAAACAAAACAGCATAAACTAATTGGAATGCATCTTATAATAAATGAGGATGGTAAAATGTTGAAACACAACGGTTTAAACAACTTATAACAAGTAATTGAATTTTGAATTACAAGTCCAATAATTTATACATAATAAATTACGAAAATTGTGACCAAGTTTATATTCTTATCTTATTTATTAAGATGCTGAGGAGAAAAAACTTTTATTTAGAATATTATCATTATTCTATATTTGTTTGTACTACGTTTCGGGATTACCCATCTTCAAGTACTAATATTCCTACATTTATACAATTATAAAATTGAATTTCACATTATAATATTTTATGTAAACAATTAAAACCTTGTAATCAATTTTATCCTATTTTGTTAGTGCATCCATTTCTTTTTAAAATAATGACACATAATCACATTAATTAAAATTTACAATATAACATAGCATCGGCGTACCCAGTGGGGAGCAGAAGAGGGCATCTGCCCCTCCAAGAAGAGACAATAATTAATAATTTAATAAAAACAAATTTTTTTGTGAGACAAATACTAATTGTAATAGTTAATAAAGTACTATGAAATTATATATAATTTTCTTAAAATTTTAGTTTCATTCGCTTTTTTCACGAAGAAATGGAACAACCTGATTCATTATTGCTTGACCACTCGACCGATTGACAATGGCAAGCTCCCATCCCCCTAGTTTTGATCCTGGGTAAGCCCTTGTAACATTGTTTAAACAAGGTCGTTCTCTACTGATAAAACCCTATGTCCATCAAATGTATTATAAGGGAACATCTAAAAAACCTATGACCCTATTATATCATTATGAAAAAAATGTAAAGATACGAAGGCGATAGTAATATCAAAAATCTCACTTATGATTAAAAATACCGGGATATTAATTAGATAATCAAAAAATAACCAAAATTAGAATATTAAGAGAGGCTAAATACTATCAATAACAACATATATGTATAAATTATGTAGCTATAAAAAAACAACATACAGTAATTACAATATCATATTATTCAAACATTTTCTTTAAAAAAATATAAAATTGAGTTATTAATTAATTAATTAACTAGGTATCTACATCCAATTCTCTTTCGGTATAATAAATAGTAAAAATATAGAATATACATGCATAAAAATGAATGTATCTCGGAAACAATTGAATGTTCAGATATAGAATTACTCTAAAAGATATTCACCCCTGAAAAAAAGACGAGAGAAGGGAGTATTGAGAGAAAGGGAATCTGTGGGGAATATTTCAGAAAATATTTTTTTTTTAATTAAAATTAACCACTATAACCCATGAAGGGTTAGGGGTGCAGTACTTTCTAAGGAAGTAATGTTACTAGACTAACGGTTATGCAAGGATAGGATTTGGTCAGAATCACGCTGGAACGCCAGATTTTATGGTTCTATAAAAAAAAAGATATAGTTGTAATTTTTAGCATCAATAATGAAAGAATCAACATGAAAGTTTTAGTAATCTATTGCAACAACCAAATTACTCTGTTATATACAAGTATTTGTATAAGACGGTGGAGTGACAAGAAAACGAATTATTGGGAATTAAGCAATTGGTAAAAGAAATGCCTGGGACAAGAGAAAATATGAAAAACCTTCAATATTCAGTTTGCAAATAAACGAAATAATAATATTAACACAAGGCAAGAAAAAGTTAATAGCCATTTTTAACTTTGAAAGAAAAACTGCTGAGTAGTAGTGGCAACGACACCAGACCCAGCAGTGCCTCTTGTTTTTACCAAGGTTAGCCGATTACAATGGTTCGGTCTTCGCGTGTGCCGAATTAATAGCATGACCTACTCCATATCGTTACCAAAAAGGTCTAACACCCTCTGCGGCAGAAGAAGTACAACTCGTCACATCTGAGTGTCCTTGGCCTTCACACACTTGGCTGCTCCTCAGTTTTTGAGTGGCATTGGTGTCCCGCATGTGTCCTTATAAGTCCTTTGTTTTCTTATGTATCTTTCTTAAAGATTTATGCCAGGTTAATAACCGTTACGTAACAGAGACTGTTTTCGCAGAACTAGCTTTTTATATAACTTGTAAATGATCAATACATGGGGTGTATCCTCGTATAACAGGGGTGGCCAAGCAAGGCCAGTTCTGGTCGATCATCGTAAACAGTAAATCTGTCTTTACCTGAAGCTACTTTGAATTTTTTTTTTTTATAATAATTTATTTATTGATATTTACAACTGTATACACACATATACAACAAGTAAATTTGCTGTAGGTGACATAGTGACATGATAAAAACATGTGGAGAATCTACCCACTGATAGAACTCCAATAACATTTCTAGAGGAGAAGATCTCGAGGCCATCTTCTTTTCAGACGCCTAGGAGGATTATTAGGTAATGAAGGAGAAGCCAGGTTAGAAACAAGTGGATTTGGATGGTTGAGAAGTTTATTATGGAAGGAACGGTATCTGGTTCTGGCCAAATCGGCAACATATGGAATATTGAGGTCTTGATGGATGACTTGATTTGTGACAAAGTAAGGAGCATTAAGGATTTTACGAAGGATTTTGGACTGTAAGGATTGGATTCTGGAGGAATTTGATGGTTTAGTGGAGCCCCAAAGCTCAACTCCGTATGTCCAGATAGGCCTTATAATAGTCATGTAGATCAGTCTTTTGTAATGGATTGGCAATTTAGACCGTTTGTCTAGTAAATGTACTTTGAATTAATAAATATTTTTAATAATTATCTTTGTTCTTTTAATTCCCCTTCACGTGAATTTTTTTGGTCCTTTAAATAATTATTGTTTTGTTTTTGCGTAGATAAGCAGTATATCTATATTCAGTACGAGATGTATTCAGCGAGGTATTGATAGATTAGCAAAAGACTTACGTTATTATTCTTTCATCTTAAATTATCCTGGCCCAAAAAAACAAAAAAAAAAGTGAAATATTGAAATCAAATTATTGGCCTTAATGTGGATTTTTAAGACACTTTTTTCATATTTACGAACAACTAATAATTTGAAGTTGATAAAAAAATTAAACTGTATTTTAAGTTAATAAAAATCTATCTTGAACAAGTGTCTGAAAATTTTTTGTCTGAATTTTTTTGGTACCGCATGTACAGAATACTGCTATAAAAAGTTAGGTCTGGAAATTTATTTTCTTTATGAGCCAACATGTCGAAAACTTAATAAGTGATTTAAAAAATGGTTTCAACATATATTTTACTTATTTACCCAAAACTTCCCTGAAATGCACCTTATACTGAAACAGCGTATAAATATAGAATGCATTTCATAGCGCTTCTCACCCCTTATACCACCCCTATCTAAGTCGATTGCGACACACTTTTAAGATAAAAAGTAGATCTAATATACTGAACAGTTGGCCACCCCTGCTATAAAAGAATGTACGAAATATCCCTCAAAAAATTATTTTGCTATCATACAATTCATTGTACAATCAAAATTAAAAATTTTTAAAAACAGTTAGTTTCAAATAAATAAGTAAAAATAAATTATTACTTATTTAAATACACTTCAGTACTAATTAGATATAGTGAATGAACATAACTCTTCCTAATTTAAATTTTTAATATTTTATTTTATTGTGCCAACGTTTCGGTTAGAGTTTCTAGTCTTCTTCTTCTGCTGTTAGCTGGAAAATCAAACGCTTAATCACGATTTCCAGGTAACAGCCCTGAAGAAGGCTAGAAACTCTAACCGAAACGTTGGCACAATAAAATAGGTTAATCCAACTTATTTATGTTAATCATTGACCGCACCCTCAACCATCTTCTCCTCGTTCATCATCCACGGTCAATTATCTCTCATAATTAATTTTAATATTTTATTTCATTTCATTCAATAACAAAGTTTCGAGACTGTCACCCCATCAACAGGTATCTAATTAAATATATATTTTAATATCACATTTTATCTATTACCTTAATAAAATACATTGTTCATATCTATCCTCATTTTTCATCCATGAAACGGTAATACATCCTGAGATCGTGGAAGGTACTTGTCTTAAGCAAGTAGGGAAATTTTCTAAGAGTTATTTCTTATCGAAATCAATTTCGAAACAATAGCTAATTAGATTGTCTATAGAATAAAAATAATAGAAATATCAGGATAGATTATTGATTAAGGTCGCAAAACCGAACTCCATAAAGTTAATATTAACATGATCAAGCTTAATATAAAAAAAAATCCATAAAACTAAAAGTAAAGTTATATATTTAATGGATGTATAAATATTAATATACGTAGGTATTTACAAAATAAAATTATTTTCAACGACTTTGGATCAGCAATCTATCTAAATACTTCAGCTCGCCTTTGTTAAATAAAAACTCCTGAATTCAATTTCCAATGATATTCCAAAAGATATCCCAACATTTCCACAATGAATCAATAATCATATGGGTTAGTGACATTTCGAGCATTTAATCTAGGAAATTAAGGATGAGACTATACAAAAATTAAGAAATATATAAATGATTAACTGAACAGTAAATTTCCTATTTACTGTCTCACCTAGGTTTATTTTATTATATTTTTGACAGAGTTATTATATATTTTTTTTGACAGTTTTATTTTATTATAGTTTTGAAAGTTTTATTTTATTATAGTTTTGAAATAGATTCATATTTGTACTAATACAAATCATAATAGTACTTTCTTTCTTCCACATAATTCTTAATATTGTTAATTTAATTTTTTTTTCTTTTAATTTAGTGAGTTATCAATTACATTTTTTCTTTTCTGTTTTCTCATTCTTCTGTCTTTTTTTTTCTTCTTCGTACACATTGTATGAATGAGTAGTTGAAAACTAATTTGACCCTTAATTTGTGGCATATTTTGTTAATTAATTATTTTTAATAAATAAAAATAAATTAAGAATAGCTTGTCACCGATCTTCATGGCTATATGGAGCCGAGGAGCAACTGCTGCCTCTTTTTGCCAATAATTTTAGAAGAAAAAAAACATTGTTACAAAATGTCATTAAGCTTATATCATCATTTCCTAGTTAATACGTTTAAATAAATTAAAAGGAGAATAAAAGAGCTACTCCTTTCCGAAACGAACGGAACGCTTTTCCAAAGTAACACTATAGCAAACCTTTCTATAAAATCAATAAAGCTACTTATAGTTATTGCATGCTTGGCGAACCTCTAACCAGGAAGCGGCTGGAATGCTACTACTGCAGATGGCAGAATCTGGAAGACGTGATTAGCTATCTCTATGGCAGAGATATCGATATGAAGGAGGTGGGAGATGGAAAGAAGCGATAAAGACGTCGGTGAAAGAGGGAAAGGCTTCGGCCATTTATGGAGACCCACGTTCGGCGATCCCTGTTCTGAGATAGGAAGGCCCTCGTTTATAGTAAATAGGGTTCCTTGCATGTGACCAGATCCAACTCGCGAGATTAGTCCCATCCGCACGTGATTAGCTGCAGCGTCCTCTCGGGGAAGGAAGCGCAGGATAATTGTGCTTTATCTCAAATGGATTGGGGTCTTCGGGTGGGAGGGGGATAGAATCGTATCATGGGGCAGGCGTTCTTATTTTAAGAACGTAATGGGATTGTCGATTTCTTAACCAATAGAGATAGCAGAAAGGCTAATTTCTGTATTAAACAATGAGACTAAATATTAATGTTCGATTACCTACACACTAGCTTATCCTCATTAAAGTCAAGTAATTTATAAATTAATCAGAGCAAAAACTGAACGCAACTGGTAAAAATTACTGTTAGGAATGCTTGACGACATACATTTGGATGTTTTCTTGGTAAAGGGCCTAGACAAAACTTCCAGGCTCTCGTATATTTCCAAAATATACTCCATTGTATCATACAAGTCCTTTTTTTACTAGTTTATGTTAAACTGTATTGGAGTTACCTTGGTTCTGATATGCCTTAATTGCTGATCGCTGGCATGCTATTAAATCTTTTAGATATTCATAGCTGTTTTGAGGGATTTAAACCGATATTTTGGAATATCTCAATAACATACCATCCAGGTCGTAATGACTGTGCACATTGGGACGAGGGTCGGAGAATGCTTGGTTCAGGAGGTTGTGGCTACGATTACCACCTTTGTCAGTCAATGAACATCAGAGGATTTGTGACTAAAAAAACAATAAATGAATATAAATAAACCACTCGCGAAATCAATGATTCAGACACTAAAAAGAAAAAAAATATATATTTAAGACAATATTTTCTTTAAATTTAGTAGTCAATTCTAAAGTATTTTATACAGAATACAATTCCATTGAAGTTGTATAAATCTTTTGTAATGTCAGCTCCAAAGAAAGAACCCTGTGATAGTTAAAGAATCGTTATACTCGAATCCTAAATGAATTATCATTCTATGATAATTCTTCTATCAGGCAGAGATGGGCATAAATTAGCTATAGGTAAAACTAATAGCTAAAATTGTTATGGATACGACGACTCTTATTCATGAATGAACTATCGATAAATAAGTACCGTATCCATGGTAATTTTAGCTATTAGTTTCAAATAAAGCTGATTTTTGCCCAACTCTGAAACTAGGTATCCAGGAATTCACTTTAGAACAAGAGGCCTAAAGGTTATGGTAGCTTTACTGATCACTACTTCTTCCGCGATATTGAACGCGCATGCATATGCAATATCGTAAACTGAAAAAAACATAAAATTATTTTTTCAAATTTTGCTTAAAACTGAAGTATAATACTACTCATATCAATCCAAACTGAAGTATAATACTACTCATATCAATCCAAACTGAAG
>NW_027114029.1:344576-378600 GCF_000696795.3 Halyomorpha halys
ATAATACTACTCATATCAATCCAAACTGAAGTATAATACTACTCATATCAATCCAAACTTGGCACGATTTTCTGTCGGTGATATAACGGTTACTAAATAGCTTAAAATTGAAGTTTTCATTCTAATATAACTTTCTTTCTGTTTTTCAACTATTATTACAAAATGTTTGATCCTAGTGAAAATGTATAATGAAAACAATTAAACACCATATTATGCATCGAATGATAACATAATAATTCATTTCCTTAAGATATTAAGACATTTAGGAATTATCAGCTAAAAAAAAATCAAAATAGGTACTTTATTAAATTAATTAACTAATTACTAATAGTTTTAGAACCGCGAAATTCGTTTCCGTCTTAAGTGTGATAAAAACTCACTTTTAAAATTATTTGTAGATGTATCTTTATTTATATAAATTTCATGCACCTGGCTGTACAATCATTAAAATGACATATATATTTTTAATAAATATTTGCACTTTCTGCGAAATTAAAATAAAGCTAACGGGAAGGGAAGATTTCCGTTTAGCAGATTAATCAATTTTTTTTCACTACTACGATCACATTCTTTTGGGCAAGCTATAGTTATATACGTATATATTATATGTACCTATGCATTATATATGAGTTTGTAATAATTAGATTTACTATATATATGAAGATGGCCACGAGACCAGCTAATGTAAAACGTCATTAGAGTGCTACCAATGGGTAGTTTCTCTACACACCTGTAACACTCCAATTTAACTTAGATCAGATTTACTAAATGTATTATAATGTACAGTTGTAAATAGCAATAAATAAATATTCAAAAAAAAACTATATATATCATTTATAAACCAGCTTTATTAGTCAACTTATTAAATATATAAAAATTTCTCATTACGTTTGATCCCGTTCTAACCACTATATTAGTTGGGTCAACCACTGATGAATACTCGGTAACTGAGCGAAGTAGAACAATAATGATATTTAAAAAAATTCAATGTTATTGTTAGTTCAAGAAAAGTATGATCTGTGCTCAAGAAAAAAAATTGTGTAAAGAAAAAAAAAATCTTTTTTTATACTTATTATAAAGTAAAAAAGATAATTTACTACCAATTTTATGATCACACGATGAGCTTCCCTACAAAATAAATAAGAAATGAAAACATGAACACAAACAAATTTTTATTTCGGGTTCAACAAGCGATCTCGGCTTAAGTTCATAGAAAAAATGAAAGTTGCTTATTAATGAATAAAGCAATAATAATGATTTGCTATATTAATGGCCGACGCTGATGTTCATAATTAATAGTAACTTTATATACATCATACTTATCACAAATCATTATAATGTGTTGCGTCTGAACAAAAAAGGTTACTTCACCTGTTAACCGCCAAAGCCCGATCGAAGTACCTCAGCTATCAACTTGAAAGATGGGGTCCAATGAACCTGTAGCCGTATCATGTCCATCGACAGGATCCACAAATGGCTAGTTAGTGATGAAGGTTGGGATCATAAAAGACGGGCAATTTCATTTTATGTTAGTTATAAAGTTCATATCTTAATATCTCCATATAAAAAAAACCATAGGGCTATAATAATCTGACTTGATATAGTAGTACTAATGAAGAACTACGACAGGCACGCACAAGAGCGTAATGACAATCGCCATACCAATATAATTGTATCAATAACATAAATCATAATAATAAAAAAAAATATTACAGGTATACAAAGGCAACTCCAACCGTGTACTTCCTTCGACAAGGGTGATAATATTTAATTAGTAATATTTCGTATTCTTATACTATAATACTCCACTGGAGGCACTATTACTTAATAATTTACAAATGGTTGTTGGTGCTAATATCATTTAAATATTGAATAATATGGTAACCAAATTTATGTATCCTTCCTAATAATTCCGAAGATTATTCCATTTTTTTCTAGGGAATACTTGCCAGCTCAGTCCACCCCCAAAATCAGGCCAGATCATATCTAGCCTTTAAATACTACTAATGACGAGTTTTTGAAAAAAAAAAAAAAAAAAGAAGTTAAATTAAACAAAAAAAGGCTATAAAACTGGGAATCCTCGTAGTTAAAAGATGTACTTTTTAAAATGAAATTTATTTTACTAAACTGGACTTAAACATTCAACTGAAGACAAAACAAGACATTGATGAAGCTATTGAAAAACACATCATCCATGAGAACAAGTATAATTGACAACTCATCGGCTAATAGGCTAATTAATAACAATAAACAAAATAACCTGTCACGGCATCTTTGTATCTTAAGTGAAAAACACAAAGCAAGATCGAAGTGGCACAGGACCAGATATCCAACTGACAAAACGTGCTTCACCTAACAAACTCAAAGAAGAAATCAAAAAATACAAAATTCAAAATTTAATTAACTTTACTGAAAATCTTACAACTACTGACAAATCATTATGGAGGACCACTATAAAACTGCTGAATTTCAAAGATTTTAATCACCCACTTCTCACCGAATCCCAAACCTGGACCAGAACTGACGCAGAAAAATCACAAACATTCGGACAACACCTATCTAAAACCTTTATAAGTGGAATAATATCCTGATATCCATAACCCAATTGATCTTCAATGTATTGAAGTAGAACTAAATATTTCGCTCCAAATGACCCTCTCACCTAAAGCATTTCATTCTTCAGAAATATCTAGTATCATTCAAGATTATCTACCCGCAAAGCTCCTGGATACGACCTAATAACATAACTTCTTCCTCGGAAAGCCATCCTATTCCTCACTTTGATATACAACGCCGTATTCAGTTCCACATATTGTCCTGACCCCTGGAAATTATTTATAGTTAAAATGATCCCCAAACCCCAAAAGCCTCCAGAATACCCATCATCCTATCGCCCTATCTCTATATTACGGATCATGGGCAATATCCTTGAAAAATTCAGTTTGAAACGCCTATACCCCATCCTGAATTCCAATCATATAATCCCTGATCACCAGTTTGGATTTCGAACATCCCACTCTACTATCCAGCAATGTCATCGTGTAGTGGACGTAGCCTCGTCCTCTTTGGAGCGCAGGAGTCTTTTTCGATGTAGAACAGGCTTTTGATCGAGTCTGGCACCCGGGACTGCTTTACAAAATCCGTAAATTCCCACCTCCTACATACTTTCTCATCATTCGTTCCTTTCTCATTGATGGTAAACCACAATGGTTACTATTCATCCCTCTATTCTCAGTCCACTGGTGTTCCTCAAGGTAGTATCCTTGGTCCCATTCGCTACACCGTCTATACAGCTAGCAACCAATCCTAACACTATCCTCACCACGGATGACGATGACACATGTGTGCTCGCTGTTAATAATAACCCATTAATCGTATCCCAAAATCTCCAAGCCCAGATCACAACCCACAAAGAATGGTGTCGTAATTGGAGACTGATCTACATGACTGTAATATGGCCAATCTGTACATATGGAGTTGAGCTTTGGGGCTCCACTAAACCTTCGAATTCCTCTCGTATTCAATCCTTAAAATCCAAAATCCTTCGTAAAATCCTCAATGGGCCTTACTTTGTCACAAATGAAATCATACATAAAGACCTTAATGTTCCCTATGTAACCGATCTAGCCCGAACCAGATATCACTCCTTCCATTATAAACTCTCTAACCACTCAAACCCCGTAGTTTCTAATCTTGCATCCTCTACCATTCCTGACAATCCTCCGAGGCGCCTGAAAAGAAGATGACTACGAGACCAGCCAATGTAAAATGTCATTAGAGTGCTACCAATGGGTAGTTTCTCTACACGCCTGTAACACTCCAATTTAACATAGATCAGATTTACTAAATGTATTGCCAAGGGATTCACTATTGAAAAGCTCAAAACAATTCGAAATATTTCTTCTAATTATTTCTTTTTTTTTCATTTGTTGTGAATGGAGTATAACATTTTACTATTAAAATAAAAATAAAGAATAACTGTTATTTATTTACATTTATATATAGATAATTGACCATATAAACTCAACTATGAAGATGGTGAGGATTGCAGTCAAAAAGAACAAAAATAGTTTTCAACTATTTATTATCCAACGTTTCGCTTCACTTTGTAAGGCTTCATCAAGGCTTAAAATATACAAAAACAACAAAGAACATTTTGAAATAGTAAGATAATAAGGTACAAAAAGGTGAATTAAGGGTTATTTATTTTTGAATGTTAAGTTAAGATTGAGGTGGCACTGTGGTAAGACGATGCTACAAACAGCAAAAATGCAGAAAATTGTTTTATGTTACGCTGTAGCCTAGGGTTCTAGTTCCTAGGGTAACTAATTGTGGTACCCTTATTAGGTAAAAATCTAGTGGTCGAGCGTGATTCTGAATAAACCACCTCCATGCACAACCGTTAGTCTAGTAATAGTACTTCCTTACACTATACTGCACCCTTAACCCTTCCTGGGTTGTAACGGGTACGTACGGATTTTGACTTTTTTAAGTTAAGGATGAGAAGATTTACTTACTGTACAATTAATTTTACTATACTATTAACTGTAAAAATTCTAATCAGATCGAAGTGATTAAGCCTTCAACCACCCTTATAATTATAAGTATATTTACTATAGTAAAGTAAATAGCCTGAGATCGAGGGATGGAACCTTTAAGTGAGTTTTAGATAAAAACTAAATATTGAATTCAACATTACAAGACAATATAGACAAGGATAAACTAGAAATTTCCAGATCATCGATAAAAAAAAATTTATCCTTGATCAGTTGATCAACAACAAATCATGTAAAGGAAATATTTTTGTATCGAATAAAAAATATGATGCATTTTTTCATCCTAAACACTCCAAGAATTACAGGTTCCTACGTGAAATGACCATTTGAAGGTAGCCACTCGGACTATACAAGGAGGAAACCAAATACGGAAACAAACAACGCGTTAAATACTGCTTATTGCTTAATGATAATATAGATTGACAGACACGTGTTGCAAAAACAAGTTGAAATATCTCGAAAAGACTTCAAGAAATCTAATCAATCAGTTATTAAAAGAACAACACAAGGACTTTACTAAAAAATTAAAAAAAAAACAAACATACTTTTAATGATTCAATAGTTCTCATTGTTATCCATGAGAAATAGGATTATAAAAATTCTTATTCTAATTATAAACTAACAGACGAAATGTAATTTATTTATAATCGTAAATTTTGGAGCTGTTATAGAACAAAAACCATTTTTTTTTTCTGGATAGCCTTTCTTTACATATCAAAATTTAATTAAATAATATAATACTTTTAAACATATAATAATATACAGGCTGTCTAAGAAAGCATACACATGATTAAAAATAACTCAAGGAAAATTAATACAATATAGATAATAAATTTGAGTATTTTGAGAGATTGTGAAGAAGAACATTATCACACGATAGACCTGCCACGAAATCAATAAATCGAAACCACTGATTCAAATTAAAGACTATCAATAATAATAGATGTCAAAATAGATCCGATATAATGGACAATATGCTGCTTTAATTAGAGACTATAGTAGTTCTCATCAACTGAGGCACTGGGCGTGAGCTAAGGATCCTGCACCAAGATTATCAGATTTACAATTTTCTCGATTCCACGCCATCGTGGGTATTCTAAACCACAACCAAGATTTAGGCACCATTCATTCAACATATTGCTATGTACTAGTAGCAGATTTACTTGGGATGCCAGGATAATCGCTGAAGGCAATTATCCAAAAATAAGTTAATTAATTGATTATAAATCGAGTCCTAAAAAACTATTATTATAATTGGATTCCTTTCCAAAGGTTGTTTGAGTGTTTACCAGTTTACCAATTAAATACCTTTATATTTATAAAATGTTGTTACCATTAATTATATAGGATAATAAAGAGTGATATATTGGGTTATATAATAGTATACAAACTACATAAAGAAACTAAGTATTTATTTACAAGTTATTACAACAATTAAAATGGTTCAAATGATTCAGATAAAGGTTGCCATAAAATATAAATTATTACATGATTACTTATTAGTTAATTTATACTTATAGCTGCTGATGCCGTGGGATGTAGTGCCGTGGGCGTCTTCTGTTTCATCTGGGATGTCCAGGTCTCCTGGCCTTCGTCTGGTCGAAGTGCATCCTCCTGACTGTCGTCCTCACTCGTCTAACCCTTCCTGTTGAGTGTGACTCCGTCTAAGCCTTCCTGCTCTTCTCAATCTCCTCTTGTCCTTTTCTCCCACTTCCCTTTTGGGGCGTTACCTTATTTTTAAATCTCTTCTCTGATTGGTTATCGATGTCCGAAAACTCCCGAGGCAGGCGTCCCCCTCCTCAGGGCCGAGGATGTGTAACAAAAAGTTTGACTTGTCCAGGAAGGGCCTGCACCTGGTTAATTTGATTCTGGTCCCTCGTCACAAGCTATCATTTTTGTTAGAACATTTAAAGGTTAGCCAATCTAATTTTCTCAGGGGCCTCTGGTAATGTGACAAACTTAATACAGATGTTTTCATATCCGAGGATGCTAAAAGCTTCCCAGAAGGATACCCTGACCAGGTATAGGGGCAGATGACGAAACACCTTAATAATACCCCGGATTGTCAATACATAGCAATATGTGTTAGGCATACATACATATATTTGTTGTAATCTAACAAGAAGTAAGGTAAAAATGACATTGGTATGCAAGTCGATGAGTGACAGCCCGCACCACTTCCTGCGGTGTGTATAAGATAACTGGAGGCAACTCACACCTATTTGAGTTATGAACCTACGATTTTCACATTCATCCAGAATTATACTATGCGTTTCAAGGATTTCAAATAGCTACCCTGACGTTTAAACTACGGTTGAGTTATCTTCTGGAAAAGAAATGTACACCTCTGTTCTAATCCATAAATCTAGAAGTATTTATCATTGCAAAAAGTAAGCTTCGGTTTATAGTTTGTAAACTCGAAAAAACTGTCAACTGTCGAATTATTCTAATCCGTATTCATAATTTTAGTATACAGGCAGCATTTTGTTACGTGTAGTGTTTTAAGTGGGATTGGAACAACTTTACCAAACCAAACAATATTCTAACCCAGCTTTAGAGAGTAGCGCTAGGATCTCTTGGAGTCCTGCGCTTTGCCTTCCACCCGGGAGTTAGCCAGGCTTGGCTCGGTGTTTCTCTGCAGAATGAAAATACTGTATGAAGGTGTGAATGTGTATTTATTTTACTGTTACTTAAATGTAATTTTCTTATTCTTCTACGTAAATATTTTTTTTATTATTCGATCAGTTTTATTTTATTATATTTTCGATGTAGATTTATAATTTTATTTATACAAATCATGATAGTATTTTATTTATTTTTATATTTCTTTATTATGATTATTCATTTTTTTTTCTTTTAATGCAGTGAGGACTATTGTTATCATTTACTTTTTTTTATCCTTTTTATCTTTTATTTTAAAAAAGATAAAATTACATTACTGTAGACTAGAAACAATACATCTCATATTAACAATATAAAAAATTCAAACTAGATGAAATTAATTACACTTCAAGAGGCATTATATAATCAAGATATATTATAGATGATGAGGGGTGAAAAATATATACAAACATTTAAACACAAGTTATGATGCTACATAATAAGTAAATATTCTTAAATAAATTTCATACAATCTATATAAAAGATACTGTTCTTCACTTCGGGAAAAATACGAAACTATTCCAATATGAGAATATGAGAGCATTTTCTCAAAACCACATTGTGAGATTTGAACCTCAGTAATCAACATAATAAAATTAATTATAAGAAAGGAGGTAGACAGGATTTTATGAAATCTATATTTCTTAAATGCTTAAAATTATTAGAAAATAATCGACCTAGAAATCTTGTTTTAAGCTTCAATCCACCGCCCACTTGCACGGCTTTTTCTCTACCATCGACGTCATACCGAAAAAAGGAAGACCACCCGGGAGGGAATAAGAGGCACATACAAGCCGATCGAATAATAAAAAAAAAGTGAAAGACAAACTATCGAAAAACACTTGTCTCTCAACTTCTGAAATTTCAATATAATATAGGTATTTTATTGAAACAGAAAATATAACACGGTAAGACATTTTCTTCCACTGTTTATTACTGCAGTGTATAACTCTATAGATTTTTTTCATCAGCGCAAAATTGTGATCCATTTTTATCAGAATTTGCTTGGAAAACTTATACATTGCTAGAAAGATGCACTTCTATATTCTGGGAAAAGGCACGTTCGCATTGGCCCATATTTGACGAAAATAGGAAATAGTGTAAAATGGGTCTCATATAAATTACCAGTAAATTACATATAAATTATTATTTATTTTAACAAAGGCTCATCCTATAATACAAAATCACAGAAAACAAATAATTAAGCTTAAAATAAAATATAGTAAACTATACTTTAGAAAAAGTATAATTTCTTGAAAATGCAATTTATACACAATAAAATGCGGAGATAGATATTTCAAAAAAAGAGAGAGAAGCCATTTTAAAATTATATATACAAAAAATTGCCTAACTAATTCAGAAGGATCATGAAACATAAAAAACATTAAAGGATTAATTTTATTAAAAGAAGTATTTATTTTCTATAGACCCAATTATAAAGGTTATAGTTTGAACAGCCTTTTCTTGTTCAAAAAAATTAATTTTATCCAATTTTAGTCTCAAAACAATTTATATTTCTTTATTCAACTATCCTCAAGGACAATTTTAATTCAATTTTAGACCCACATCAATTTGTAAAAAACTATAATGCAGGCTACTCTGCCCAGGTCATTAACTTCAGTCCACAATTATCTTATTTTGTTAATTTTTGATATTAAATTTAAAATTAACTGTGATTAAAAGTTTTAATATTTAATTTAATATGAAGAATTGACAAAATGGGGTAATTGTGGGCTGGAATTAATGACCTGGGCAGAATAGTTTGCATTAGAGTATTTTTTTTTATTAATTGATGTGGGTCTAAAATTGTATTAAGATTGTTCTTGAGGATAGCCGAATTGACCGAAACGTAGGACTTATCAAGAAATATAAATTGTTTTGAGACTAAAATTTATTTTATCTAAACTATAACAAGTCTCAAGAAAGTGTAAAGATTATATATAAAGCTTAGTTTTTTATTTTTTAAAAGGATTATTAAAAACATAATATAAACAATAAACATAATAAAAAATTAGATGAAATTGAAAACAGAGGTTTAAATGAGGATTTAGCAAACAAAATCTGCTCATTTCATTTGTGTAAATTTTATAAGAGAAACAAAAAACGTCTCATGTCCAGAATTTGTTTTGGAATTTTTTAAGAATCAGTGGTCAAGCAGAATCGGGATAGTTTTCCATTTTTCACCTAATGTAATCACAACCCCTTAACTAGCCTAATAAGATTGGATTGAGCCGGTTTTGTTGCAAAAAGTTGATTTTTTTTCTCTCTTTTTTTTTAAACATCTTCTCGTAAACAAATCTGTACAAACAAGCTAAAATTTTAAAATTTAAGTCAACAAATGCGGTAAAATGTGGAGAAATAATATATATTTTTATTTTTGTATAAAATCAGAAATTCATTTATAAAAAGGAATTCATGAGTGGCAAAAAAAAATGTAAGAAGTCATTGGAAACAAACGAAAACTATGAACAATTGTTTTTGTATAACAGCGTTTTCTTCTCATGAAGAATTTCATACTGTTGGAAAATCTAGTCTCATCTGAGCTTTCAGAGATGTCATTCATTAAGGCGCTGTAGCAATTAAATTGTAAAAATATGAAAACTAGGTGTATTGATATATTGGCATTGTGTATTACATACACAATTCGGTATTTAAATTTCATGAGTTACTATTTAAAAAAAAAAATAAATAAAAAAAAAAAAAGTAGAGTTACTAATACCCAATCCCCCTACTAAGCATTTTCTGTCATATGGGTAGTGAGCAGCGATGGGGTAGTACACGTGGGATTCACGTATGCCATAGTTGCTAGTTAAACAACTTATTATTTTTTTCTTTACAACCTAGAGGATTCATTTATTTTGGAAGACAATAGTGAGGTAAGGTTTAACCATGCAGATCAGCGCTCAGGTGAACATTAAAACCGACTCTAGGTCGTAAAACAACCTTAAATTGCCTTTCATAGAAACAGAACGATTTTTTCTAGCACAACAAGACAGAGGTAGTTTCCCTAATGAATACTTCAAGAATGGCAAATGTCCCTTTTCTTCAGAAGTCATTTGCAGCTCACGGTCCGCTTACTTCCATGGCTCGGAAGAGTGCCGACAAAGATACGCAATGAACCTCCCGAACTGTTGACCCACCGGCACCCGAGGAGCCCATACCGGAGCGGGAAGAAGCAAGAAGCGCCCGCAATAGTCGTTCCAATGCGTCGGAATCCACTTAATGGCTGCGGCAAAAACAGGCCCGTTCTCCCCAGCGGCTAATACTTTAATGGGGCAAGGTCGGTACAGCAAATTATTGCCGTTTTAGTCACCGTTTATACTAAGAGCTTCGTATACACAAGTTTTACCAAGCAGAAGAACTAATAATAAGGATCATGTACTACATATAGAAACAATTTTATTAATAATATGTTTCTGTTCCATATTACAGTGAATATAACATTAACAGTATCTCAGTGGTGAAATAGAAGTTTTTATAAATTCGAATTACATAGAGGAAAATACCAATTACGCTGCTTGAATCAATTGCTTAACAAACCTCTTCACAAGAATAAATTGGCATGATGGAATCCAATCGGATAATAATACCTAATTTAAATTTTAGCAAAAATACTTTACAATAAAGTTACATTTAAAGTCATATAAGTTTTTCCAAATAGGGAAAAATCAATATTTTGTAAATTTACATGAGCAAATATCATGCAAACTATTAATCCTAAGAGAATTACTTTCATTAACAAATACTTTGTGGTGCATTTCACGGCCTTCAATTTGAGTGCTAATAAACATCTGAAATACATTTTATCAATAAACAATTTTTTTTTTTAAACAACGAAAAATCAACACTTTTATGTTTACTTCAACAAATATAAGGAACTTAAACAAATCCTACGAAGATTTCAATAAAATAATTTTTTTTGGAGCACTTAAAGAGATAATATTTTGATGAAGTTTTTCAAAAGCCTATCGAAAAATATATAATTGCATTCGTCAAACCAAAGAGGATACTTTTTATTTCATTAATTATTACGATTAGTTAGTTACCTTTTATTTTTATTATCTTTGTTATTTTGTTATCTGACTATTATTTAATTTATCTATCTAATTATTGTCGTTTATTTATTATTTTAAATATTTCACCCTTCTAATTATATATTTTCTGGATTATTATTATCATTTCATTAAAGCGATCATATACAAATAACTTCCTTGCACAACCGTTGCTCAAAAGCACTAGTTCTTTACAAAGTACTGAACACCTGATGATTCTACGTCTGTAGTAGCGGTGGTTTTTATTATTATTATTATTTAGTTTGTATTAATACGTATATATTATGAATAGATGTTTAAAGCTCACCCCTTACCGAGGGGCAGATTGTATTGTTCAAATAAACGTTTTTATCATCCCTTATTAAAAACTTTTTTAAAATTAATTAATTAGGATCAATATCTCGAAAGATTTCTCATAAAAATAGTGTTTAAAATATTATAAAAAATAATACATTACAGATAAGTTCAGTCTATTACCGTTTAGAGAAGTAGCGAGGAAATGAGAAAGGTGATTGGTACATTCAAGAAGAGAATAATTAAATAAGAAAAACTGAATAAACTTTAAGGTATTTATAACAAACGATTGATATGGAATCCTCATACAAAACTGAAAAGACAGGAGACTGCTAGGAAAAGTCCCCTTTCCTTTGTTTTGAATTTTTTTTTTTAATATTTGTTTATTGCTATTTACAGCTGTACATTATAATACATTTAGTATATCTGATCTAAGTTAAATTGGAGTTTTACAGGCGTGTAGAGAAACTACCCGTTGGTAGCTCTCTAATGACATTTTACATTAGCTGGTCTCGTGGCCATCTTCTTTTCAGGCGCCTCGGAGGATTGTCAGGAATGGAAGAGGATGCAAGATTAGAAACTAGAGGGTTTGAGGGGTTGGAGAGTTTATAATGGAAGGAGTGATATCTGGTTCGGGCTAGATCGGTTACATAGGGAACATTAAGGTCTTTATGTATGATTTTATTTGTGACAAAGTAAGGAGTATTGAGGATTTTACGAAGAATTTTGGATTGTAAGGATTGAATACGAGAGGAATTCGAAGGTTTAGCCCCTTTTCTTACCTATCTATTTACTTGATAAGTGAGAATTCTCGGCAACAGATCTCTAAAATGCGGTCATTACAATGAGAGAAGAATAAGAGACAATATTACAAATATATTAGCAATAACAATAATTATATTTACATTAAGAAGTAAGTAGAGTAAAGCGCAATAAATATATTGTTAACTTTAACATAATTCTTGTGTTTTAATATATCTATATTAGATTTTAAAATACTTATTAATTGCAGTATTGTTATCATTTCTCTCAATATAATGGAGAAAATTACCGCAATTCAGGAGTTTTTGAATTTTTAGGAAAATATTTAATTCTACATTTATTCTTTAAATTGTCATATTTTTTTTAAATTCTAGTATACACATGAACATGAGTAGTAAACCGAAAAAAATCGAATACTTAATACTTCCATGAAGAATGGGATCTTGATTATTATTTTACAATGGTGAATGATAAATGTTGTTTAATATTCGATAGAATGTACCCTATACCGAAACACTGTGTGTAAATATAGTATGCATTTCACACCCCATCTTACCCCGTAGACTAAAGCCTATGACAATTCGATCGCGACACGCTTTTAAGATAAAAAGTAGATCTTATATACACAAAACAGCCTGTATATAATATCTACCTCTATATCTTATATACACAAAACAGTCTGTATATAATATCTACCTCTGGTCTAAAGTATCTTCAATTTTGCTCACTTGAAATAATTTACCAGTTCCCATAGTTAAGAATAGTAAAATAAATATAAAAAAGAATTTAACTAAAAATTATAAGAGAAAAAAAGGAAAAAATAAAGACTCATAAAAGATGAGTTGTAATCGGAAAAGGCTAAGACTTCATTATATTTTGTTAAACTGTTGAGATATTGGCAGGAACAAAATTGATATTCGTTATCCCCACCTCGAGACAACACAAAATAGAGTTTTTTATATATGTGAATATTGCGCGCGCCGCACCAGAATTTTGATATTAAGAACTCTTTTGAGACTACATAGCGATTCCATATCATTAATGCAACTGCATCAATGAGAGGGGAAGATTTGTAAACTCTATCATTGGAACAATATTTGACAGGATTATGATTTGTGGAACTATGAAGTCAATAAGCAATGGTGTACCTCAAGCTTATGTACTAAAAACTACCTTATTTTTAATTATTATTTATTTAATTATTCAGTTACCAACCTTCCCTCTTATTTTTACCCTATTTCTAATTTATATATCTCCATTCGGCGACTGCTTAACACCTAACCTCACTGATTATTTATTTGATGATAGCTTTGCTATTCTTTGTAAATAACTCCATCAGGAATGCATCAAGATCTACATCCTAAAAATATTAAAATTTAGGATGAAAGGTACCCTACCCTGTCATACTAAGAGTGAATGAAAATAAAGTAATTTTCCTAATAAGAGTCCCCCAGAAAAAAAAAAAATATATATATATATATCCATAACTCACTGATTAACCCGGGTACAATCGTTTTTACGTAATTATGAGCCTAAGGTATAATTAAAATCAACTCTCTTGTGAAGTTAAATCAGACTAGACAACTAGTTAAATTAAAACTAGTCGAGAGAAAAGGCGGAAACCAAATTAGCGTTTCCTAGGACACATTCCCGGAGGAACAAGGCACAGTGGTACCACTACACTAAGACGGAGGCGCGCAAGGAATGCCAGGAGCGGAGCGGTAATAGTGGCCTGGGATCTCATTGTATTGTGTCACTACTGTATAAATTATCAGCACTCGTCCCATCCCAACTGATAAATAGCCAAATGTCAATACTAATTAGATTAGATTGTATAATATAATTATTTTATAATTTCTGCATATTTAATAATATACTTATTTCATAATTATCGCATATTTAATATTAAAAATACATCTTAATGTGCGTTTCTGGATTGTCATAATTATTGTTATTAAAATAAAGAAATAATTTCATTTTTTTACAATTATTGTGATTATAAATCCAGAAATGTTAATTATAACAAATCTAATCTATTGATGATTAAATTTGGAAACTGGAGATTTGAAAGTTTGTCATAAATATGCTCCTCTCTAAAGAATAATCTTGCAAAAAAAAATCAAAAAGAAAAATCCTAAAGAAATTGATTAAGAGTGTAAATATCTTTCGGAAGACCGTCGATTTACTGTGTGTAAAGATATAAAATACAGATGGTCCGGATGTGATAAAAAGTTACTAACAATTTATTGCGAGCGAACGTATCGCCCCGCTAAACGTTGCTAAGTCTTCATCAGGGCTTACTAAACACACAAGAGTTATTACATTATTTTTTTCTGTACTCCCATAAATACTTACAATAAATAGTTTAATTACTATTTGAGTTTTTTTTTTATTATTGATAAATATCTTTCATTCTTCTTATGTTAAAATGAAACGGTCCTAAGAGCTAGAGTATCAAACAAGTTACACCAAAATTTCAATAACATTTTAATTTGGCTGATATTTAACTGAGCTGTGCATTTTTTTCTCTGAAGTAAAAGGAGGATATAACATAACGTAGGTTAAGTGAATAATAAATATAATTTTTTTTAATCTAAGCTGTACGAGACTAAAGGAAAATTTTCTTTAATATTTTAAATATAACTATTCTTCTATATATTAGGAAGATCATTACGATAAGTCTATAAAATGCGCGCGGGATATATTCTACACTTGCCCACCTCTGTGAAGTTGGTGACCAAAGTGTTCTAGAGTTCTCAATTATTTACAGAAATAGTTCTGCTGTTTAAGATATGAACAATACCATTAAAAGATATGCGTGGCTAACTTCAAGTTTTGTGAAAATTTCACACCCAATAACTCTTATGCTATCTACTTTGGAACTTGATTATTAGGGATATGCCTAATAGAACTAGGACTAATAGAACGAGAACTAAGAAAGAGGACTAATAGAACTCCCAAAAACGATAAAAACTTTTTTCAAAATTTTCGATCGAAACTTTTAATACTGAGAGGTGGTGAAAATTGAAAACTCTTCGAGTTCTGGTAGAGACCCCTCCCTCCCCTACAAGAGTTCTACGAATTATTCCTAATAATTAAAATTCTAAAAATAATAGCAAAGGAATTATAGGGTGTAAAAGCATCACAAAACGTGCATCTTTGAATGGTATTCTTCATGTCTTAAACAGCAGAACTATTTCTGTAAATAATTGAAACCTCAAAGGGGGGGGAGGGACTACCAGAACTTCAAAACATTTTCAATAATTTAGAGAATGTGGGGACCAACTTGCCTCTTACCGCAAAACGAGATATTGAATGGCAGGTTTAGACCTAATTTTAAACCTTAGTAAATAAAAAATATTGTAAATATTGTTACTTAATCCATCCATTATCTAGTAAAAATATTATAAAACAGCTTTATGTTTAATGAATCATGCTCAATTCCTTCGATTGCAGCTAACTCTGCGTGATATCAAAATTAGCTGGGAAAATAACGTTTAACATGTACGAACATCAGCAAATGTCTTAATTTTCTAATCGAAGGCCATTTAAAGAGAAGGCACTTTCTTAATTTACTACAACAGCTTAGCATTTCAATATAATTTATTTTTTTTAAACCAAATTAAATCACAAACAGATCAATATATTTTTTTTTACTTTACTTTTTGTAGTTGTAAACGTATTCTCTAACCTAGTATTTCTCTGAAAAACAAAACAAAAAAAACTTGGTCATGTACAAGTAAACAATGAAAAGACAAACATTTCCAACAAGAAATCGTTGGTTTACAAGTGAAATACACTAAGTCAAATATTCAAGTTTTGAGATATTTAATGAAAACTATTTTTTATGTAATGCAAATAGTAATTTTACTATTCATAAGCAGATTTTTCTTTTTCAAATGATAAATTGATTGGAGTTTTATCTTTTTAACACACTGCAAAAACCAATAACTCAAAACTAAAAAGTATTTCAAAAATCGGGGAGGACAAATTTTTTTTTCAAATAATTACCACTACTATAGTTAAGAGGACTAATCAATATAATGTAATGTAATATAATTTAAGCAATATATATTTCGTAATGCAATTTGTTTATTCTCACTTGCAGTTGTCTTTAGATGCAAACGTCTTTAGTCATCGTCCATAACTGGCCACCAAGCTGGCCCGACAGAAAACATACAGACAACACCACTTATTGAAATCTCCACAGCTCTCGTTCAGGCATAAGTTACAGATCTATGAAGCTGTCATTAGACCCACGCTGCGACATATGTACAAGAGCACTCTCAACAAACTGCAGAACTTTCAGAACTCCGTCCTTCGACAGATAGTAAGAGGAACAGCATTACAGAGGGTCAGAAACAAATGAAGAACTTCAGTTGCCTTCTGTGCCGGAGTACATTGGTCGGAGGCACATTCAATTTTTTGATAAGCTAAAGCCCTGCACCAACCCGCTGTTCAGGGAAATTTTCCCTTCACCACCACCTGGGAGGTGGCAAGGAAACGTCTCCCTGGTAAATGTTCTTGTCAAGGGATGAGGTTTGGGCTCTGCAGTCTAAGCCTACTACAACCACCACCAGCAAAACGGACATTCCCCACTCACCATATTAGTAACGCGCATATGGCGCCTGCGATTCTCCACATATAGTGGACCTCACCTAAACCCTTTTAAATACCTTTGGGTAAAAGAAGGAAGCATAACTATCCTACACGTTTATATTGTACTTATTATTTGTTTTTTCCAGAGGAGGGTACGAAAAAAAAAATAAGCAACCGTCTAATACTGCGGCAACAAAACCGGAAGCCATAATCAGTTTCATGGGACACACTGCCACAAATTATGCCAGTGAAATATAAATATACCGAGCAGCTAATATCGTTTTAAAAATATTAAATAAATAATGGTGTAAATTGTTTAAGTAGCATGATAATTAAAGATTCTCTTTGGAAAAATTAAAGCGAGTAAGTATGAGGCAAATAATACTAATACCTTTGACATTTCCTTAACGGCATTTTCTACATCTTACTCTAGATGAAGAAAAATTGTGTATTAAATGTCTAATAATTCCAATTGGACGTAAATGTTAATGAATGAATGTTTAAATATAATTATCCGCAATAATAAATATGATTGTATAATTCCAAACATAATTAAAAAATAATAACAATAATGTGCTATACAGTTAAAAAGTATCCTATCTAAATTTAATAAATTAATTTTTAGAAGTAATTTTTTTTTTAAATTAACACCTATTTAATTAATTACAAGATGTTTCTTTTTAAAATGGGTATTATATTTACAATAATCAATATTTACAATAAAAATTTAACTTATTTATATGGGATGCTCCCATAATAATTTTCCAAAACTGCATTCATTGATTTCGGAAATAATAGTGAGTTCTGAACAATGTCCCGGTTTGTAGTAGCAACCATTATTTTTTGAAATGTGCTTATATGAACGGGGATTGAGGAAAATTAGCTACAATTAATATGTAATATAATATAATAAAGTAATAAGACATTAGCTAGGATAGTAGACCTCTAATGGTTACTGAGTCACCATTCTTCCGAATCACGGGAGAAGGAAACGCTGGAGCAAGGTCGCAGACGGGTCAACATACCTTCTCGTCTGGACGCATTCAGTTTTCCCGAAACTACTACTGCCTCTTCCTTCTCTATCCTAGTTCTCATTTCGTAACCTATTTAGAAACCATTTTGTTTTCTTTATAATAATTAAAATATTTCTAAGATAAATTTAATTAGTGTGACAGTGATATGATTATGATTTATATTTACTTGCTTTGAGTAAAAATAATAATACTAAGGGAAATATATAAATTCAAATTTTTTTAAGACTTTTTTTAAATATCTAAAAAATGCAAAAGTAATATAATTAGTCACTTTTATTTTTATTACTTTTTAACACAATATTTAATTTGTTTACTTCTAATTTGTTGCTTTCTGATATTGTAATATTCATTCATCATTATTTTTGAGTAATAAATAAGATGACTTTCATTTTATTACAAAAAAAGCAAAGAAATATTGCCATTTTTATAACTAGAAAGAAAACGCATATACAAAAGTCAATGTAATTAAGACTGCCAAATCTTATTAGATAAAATCCATGAATGTTGACCAATCGATATTAAAAGTTTTTTTATTGTTTACTATTTAGATAGAATTATTGTTTTTTGGAAATAAGAATAGTTTTTCCATGATGTTGGAACAGAATTTCAATTGTCTTTTTCAAGTACTTTATTAATTTCATAAACAAACAAACAATTTAAATAGGGACAAACTTAAAATGAAAAATTGGCCTAATTGATTCACTTTTAGAAATTTCGCAATTTCAAATAAGATTGAATTCATACCTGACACTCACTCATAAGACAGCTATCAAATAACAGTTCTTTGAACAGTCATGACATTTTGGCTTTTAGTCTATAAATCAATATTGTTGGGATGCCAGTGGAATAATTACAAACAAACTTCACTACAGAAATATGAGAACATCAATAGAATTTAAGATTCAAACAAAATTTATTCGGATATCAAATACAAAAATTATTACAACAAATATCTTAGCTCACTTCACTAACTAAAACATTCACTTCAACAAAGCAAAAATTATATTTTTCGAAGCTTATTTTTTTTTTATTAATTTATATAGTCAGAAAAAAGAATAACAACTGATTAATAAGTATTCAATAGTACAACTTCGAGGAAGTACAAGAGCCGGCATCATTTAAATTAATGATCCAAGCCCAGAGAGGCCTCTGAAGACAAAGAGGAAGGGGATGCAAAAGTGGGGGCGGAGGAGTGGGGGCCGGGAAGAAAACCGCCTGCCGTCTCCGGCCTCGCCACATAGTGCTCCGACACACCGTCAGCCACGTCTGCCAGGATATCACGGACTCTTCGGAGGATAAACAAAGTGAGTAGCATCTGCATCCTAGCCTGTAGCGGGGTGAAAGGGAATCGGTATCAGAGTATCCTAACTGGAGACTTTAACGCACTATTTGGCAGTGACTTTAATGCCTAAGTCGCTGAAGACTTTAACAAAATTATAGGGGACTAAAAATTTTAAATTAGTTACCATATTAATGTTATGAGTTTATCTAAATATATACTCATAAGGGGATATAACATATCTTCCATATGTTAAAAAGTCAAACAAGGTAACGAAGATAAACCTCGAGGGAGCGGTTGGGGGGGGGGGTTCCGTTTAGTAATATTTTTACGAAACTTTGACAAACTAATTTTAAAAATAAATAAATTTCTCTACATTACAGTCATATTCATCTCTAGTGTACCAAATATATTTTGATTCGAAATTTTAGCTTAGTAGCCTAAAGGAGGATAACACACGTTATTTTGAAAAACAATAGACGTATTTTCTTTAATCATATTTTATCACCCCAAAATTTATATATTGTAATCATAAATAATTAATAATAATTATTTAATAATATAATAATTTAAAAAATATTTTCCTCCCTTAGTATTTCCAAAAGCATTATGGCGAGTAGATACTTTAGTAGTTATTCCCTATAATTATGCAATAAATTATATTTTTAGAATTCTAAATTTTTTAACAATTTTATAAAGGATATAAGAGCCAACAATACAGAGCAGCATGTAAAAGGCGCATAGGTGATACTATACCGCACGTCGTCAAAACAAGCGGGAACTACATCGGTGAGTCACTAAAACGAGATCATCCGTTTCTAACTGGATATGTTTCATATGATAATTTTAAAATGATTTATTATAGTCATAGCAAGATAATAATTCTTTTATATTAATATCTAAAAAAAATAAATAACTATTTACAATACGAGATATTATAAAGATATATTTTCTAATGATCCGTAAGAAAATAAAATATATCTTCCATTATTGAATTGGTAAATAGATCAAATATAATACTTTCAATGTATATAAGGAAATAATATTAATTTATAAATAAATGTTTCACACAGCATCATTCCAATTTTCTCGGCTAATAAAACAAGAATCGAAACTAAACGGTATACTTTATTACAAGAATCAATTTGTAAATGCATAAAAAGTAATTGAATGATATTATAGAATACTACGATAAGTCGCTTTATTACCATAAAGTGACAAAGTAAATGCGATTTTGCCTTTAGCCCGGTAGATATGAGCAAAATGTTCAATAAAGTTTACCTATTATAGCTTGAAGAGCATCACATACGAAAGATGTATTCCAGGAAGGGGATATTCAAGAGGCGACAATATCCAAGATTGCTGACACTACCTTTATCCACGCCCCATCCCGCTAGCAGAATGGCCATAAACCAGAACAAATTAAAATGCGATTTCCGCATAATTGAATTGCTCGCAAGGCGGTCTATACCATCTCTTGGGACCCAAAGCCAGCTCGTAGAATATCCGCTAGCGCTAAAAATAAATAATAGAAAATTATATATTTTTTTAATAGAAAAAAATATGATTTTCATTCTTTTCGGTAAAGAAGACAAGAAGTTTTTAATTTTTTTTTAAGTTTATATGCAAATATATCATTAATAAAAAAAATACTATTCACATGTGTAACTTACTTAATTACGACAAAGGTTAATGCAGAAACTTAAAAAATTGTTTTTGTTAAAATTAAACATATCTTTTAATAAACCTTTGAATATAAATATAATTCATACAATTAAAAAAAATTCATTTTGTACCCTTGAAAGGTTTTAGGGAGGGGGGATACTGTTTTTTAGGACAGCGGTTATACAAGGAAATAATTTTTTTAAGATCACGCTCAACCACAAGAATATTCTCCAATCAAGGGTACCCACTTTATAGAGGCTGGGTGGATTCTATGAGGAATATCGAACCCTGTTACTAGACCAACGGTTGTGCAAGGATTTGTATGTCAGACGCTCGGGCGCCATATTTTTATCAAATTGAGGGTTAAATACAATTATTAGTGAAAATTACCTGATAAAAAAATGTATTCAATGATTTTAATAAGAAAATCGATCATATAAGTGAAAATGTTTATTTCGAACATAACCATGACAATTAATTAAATTCATTCCTTAAATAGGCTTCGGTTATAAGATCAGAAATAACATTTACAGCAGGCATTTCATGGATTTAGTGCTGCAATAGATGAATGTCTTACAGCATATCTGTTATGAAAAGCTTAATGTCCACCTCCAAGTTTTAAATCTGAATTTTTTCAACCTATTTTTTTTTTTAATTCCAAGATATGGCTAATTGAATTTAAGAATTTTTGTAACATATTTTTTTCTGGAGAATTGAGGTTGAAATTAAAAATTCAATTAAAATATAAGTTTTTCACCTGCTAGATTTCATACACTTTTTTAATAAAAATCTACGCTTTTCTACCAAATTTGAACTTTTTACTTTTTTATTTAGTTTTTAATTCACAATCTTTTTAGCATAAAATGCACCCATTTTTATGTAAAGAGAAATATTTTCGTTTTAATTTAAGTTAACGATATTTAGTATTCATGGAGGTCCTTGTCGACATAACTATTAGATTGAGGGGGCCCTTAAACAATTTCTGTAAATAACTACTGGTCATACTGCCTAATCAGAAGTGAGTAAACCAATTAAAGTCTACTCGAGCAGCTTTTCATCTTAACCTGACACGGAATTATCGTCGCAATCACGTCCTTCAAGTATAATAGTATAAATTCGAAATAAAGTCATTCGAATAAAATCAAAAAAACAAATCAAAGGAAGGGAAAAATGAATATAATAAAATGTAACTTAATATAGTGTTATTATTGTAATATGATAAAATAATAATTTCAATTTTCAAAAGAATAATTTAAAATTCAAGCTATCTGTTTTACAAACTGTTTAATATAAATTTAAATACTTTGATACAAAATACTGTTATTTATTAAATTTTCATTTTGGAATATTAATACACTATTTCTCTTTCTTTCTTCTTTAAGAATTACTAAGATAAATATAAATTATTTCAGTTCATATGATATTGTCGTATACGTAAATTGTGTCATTTTTAATTGTTTCAATCATACAAAAAATAGATACATGGAGTCTTGGGAAATAAGAGGGTTTTTCTAGAAGCTTTCTCATATTTTTGTAATAAATATGAGTAAATAGATTTTACTTACTAAATGTACAGAGATTCTAGCAGAAGCGGTAAAATAAGGTTTTTTTTTCAAAGTAAGCACTTTATTATTTGATGATGATATATACTTTACCCAAAGTCTTAAATAAAAAATAATTTTCACCGACCATCTCGAGTTTTAAGTGACCATAACTGGACGGAGTAATTGTCAGATATGGACGAAGCACGATAGACAAAAGACGTGAAACTCTATATCAAGTTTATCGTCTCAGAAGCGGGCATTGATCTGGGAAACTTCTTCTAATTATCCGCTGCAGCGATACTCCTTATCTTCGACAAGGATCGGTCAGGAAGGCGTAAGGCCAAGTCGTGTTCTCCCAGAGGAGAGTCTCAGTATCATCTCCCTCCTGATGAAGGTATCAGGAAAGAGTTTTGATCCCTTTGGTCGATATAGCTTCATGAGAACTAAGTCTTTGAAAATGCAGGATTCGATATTGCTTCTTTTATTTAAAGTAAAATACATACATTCTTTAGAAAGAAGCTTAATTATGAGTAATGTATTCCCTGCCAACATAATTAACTAGTTTTATATCATACAATGACAACCTTTTGGTGATGATGTGTTTTACACGCTAAAATCAATTTGTTTTTCAAACATTAGATTTCGCAACATAACCCAAAGCCAATGGGTATCTCTCTATACAATTACTAGATATAGATAGAACTTAGGACTTTTAAGAAAATATTGGTTAGTTCCTTATAAATGGGCTCAGTTATTTTATAAGATTATATAATGAAAATAAATTTTCAATCGTTTTTAATTTAATGCAGTTTGATTAGATCAAAAATTAATATAACTAATTATTAAGGTTATTGTTTGGAACACGGTATCCCACAAGTGCTTCAATTATTATATCAAAAAATAAAGAGTTATTCAATGTCTAAATTATATTGATTGTGATCAAGCACATAGGGAAGACCATAATTTTAAAACGAATACAATTTTCTACGAGCATATTTTTGAACAAAATATGTGGTAATCAGTTACTAACGCCTTCCTACTTCTACGATTTATTCTGAAAGACAAAAGCTCCCGACAACCTGCGACTATCTGGAGATGTTGCAATCGTGATGGAATAAAGAAGAAATGGGATTGCATTCTGCGGTTGAGCCTTCCGATCGATGCTGCTGCAACTCACGGTGACCATCGCGTGCCTTCCACTTCTTACTCAGCCGACAATGGGCCCGGCTATTGTACAGCTTCATAAATCTAAGGCATAAAGCAGGTGTTGTCACAGGGTCTTTGCCTTCATAAAACGTACTGGCAATACACCGACCTGTCTACGCTATGGTCGCGATTTAATATGAATTCAAGGGGGGACTCAATAGGTAATCATTTTCTTCAACTTTGAACGTACTTTACAGCCCACCTGAAGCGATTTGGTGATGATAAATCATCAAACTATATATATATATATATATATATATATATATGATGGAGTAGGGTGGTGACCTTACTAGGTGGTATATATGAGGGGACCTTTTTGGACTTATCTAGTAATTAGCAAAAAATTGGATCCCCGACCTGAACCTGGCGGGTTAGAGTGAATGCTGATTATTTCACATCTTTTTATGATCATTGATAAAGAAACAGTACTTTTTAATAGGGCACTGAACCCAAGACCCTTTAAAGGATGCAGCGGTATAGGTTCATATATTTATAATTAAATATTTAAGTATAATTTTGAAGCGAGGTGACTCAGCGGTAGGGCACAATGCAAATAACTTCAAAGACCCGGGTCCGAATCCAGCTGTGACAAATAATTATTTATTTTGCTACAGAAGCCATGCGTCAACCCTGTGGATTCAGGAATCCTCCGGGGCCACTTAGTCTCACAATGCGGATCCCTAAATTAGGCAAAAATTTGCCAGTCGAGCGTGATTCGAACCAAAACATCTCCTAGCACAGCCGCTAGTTTAGAAACAGTGCTTTCTTACAAAGTACTGCAGCCCTGACCCTTCATGTGATGTAGCGGTTCACATTTATTCCTTTATTTACGAATAGTTGTTTATTCATGCATATCTTTCGTTTCATTCAGCGTGATACAATTTCAAACATTGCACCTTTAAAACAAGAGAAATGTTTCATTCATTTTGAATTTTTATTCAAAACACAATATCAATTTGTTTTAAGGTGGTAGTTAAAGCGGTATTACTTGATGATGTTTGACTATAATTTAAGTATCACCACGATCAATTTTCTTTTTATTTAATAATAAATAAGGACTCCTCTGTGTGAAAGGATTAAGCCAATCAATTTCTGAGCTTTAAAAATTCTTATTCTGAAAACAAGAAAAATTTGTAAAAACAAACGGTGAAATTTAGAAATCCATTTTGCAGAAAGAAAGGCAAAATTGCTAATAGTAGTGTATAAAATAAAATATTAACATTAGAAATACGCGATGTTTGGTAACACAAAGGAGAATAAACTTCTTACCGGAAATCGCATTAAGAACCCAATAAGATTTAAATACAGAGAGCAAAATTCGATCCCGAACTACAAATGACCTTCCCGGTCACACAAGGCCATCGGATGGAGGAGGTGCAGAAGTAGATGTAGGCATTCCATTAGAAAAGGGACAGAGTAAATGAATAATTCTCAGTATGGGAAACAGGAACATAAAAAGATTCATTGCAGACTTTAACGAACGCACGACCAGTGAAATAGGTTGACGCCGCTGAAACTTTTTCTGAAAGGTTAGGACGCATTATTAATATAACAAATAAATAAACGCAGATCTTTTAAGAGTACATCCACTATGCTGGGCATAAGACATAGGACCAGCTTGAGAGTGGTTATGAGGCCAAGTCCTCCAAGAACATGTCCGCCCTCTTTCTGCAGACCGCGCTCCTTGTTTTTTTTAAAGATAACAGTGGCGAAGAGGGGCGATCTCCACGGAGGCGGAAGAGCAGATAACGGAACGGCAAGGAGGCGGCCAGAGGTTTGTGCTAGGTTTTGATGCTAGAACCGCTGTAGTTCAAATGCATCTTATAAAATTGTACTTTGGCAAAATTAGTAGTTTTTGGCATACATGTGTAATTTTTATTATAGCTGTCGGAGTATAACCATTATTAACAACCATACAAAAGTTATGAATGAAATTATTTTTTATATAAACGTTTTTACATTATTAATATCTGTAAGTACAATAATAATTACATTGCTTCAGAATAACCCTTACACAATTAGCGTTTCTTTTCTACTTATTACATACATATGTGTTTTACATTTTGGTGAAAGACAGAAGAAACATAAATTTATGTCTATATCTTCAGGTCTTTCTTCTTTTGGTATAATTTCCTTGCTCAGTTATTTATGATTATAATTTATTATTGTGAGTTTGGTCAAGATTCAAAGAAATTATGATTCAATTTATATATTTATCCTTGTAACTTATAAAATATATATTTTATGTCTACATGTCTACATTTTTATTACGTTATATAATTCATAGGCATTATTTTTGGAATACTTTAAGTTTTTTTTTTTTAATTGGTTAAATTAGTAAAGTTCTACATGGGACATGGTGCAGGCCTTAGTACTGATTGAAAGAGTATCAATTTATTATTATTATTTAGATAGTTTTAGTTTTTGTTAAATAATTAAACGTTTTGTACACAACTTTTTTTTGGAATTTGTAATTTTAAATTAATATAGTGGTGGAATAACAATTTATTATATAATTAAAACTATGTTCGAGGGAAGTATAGGTCGTCATTCTGTAATAATCTTGGGTTCTGTTCTTTTCACCCTGCATCATCAGAAAAGATGACTACATTCACTTTTTTTTAAAATTTCGGATGGTCATTTATGAATAATATTGGACTTAAACAGGATCCCTAGGGGAGATATAGATAGATATGCATATGGTATCTATCATATACACTTTATTAAATATAATGAGGTATTTATACTTATTGGTTAAATGACATATGCTAATTGATAATGTTACAAGTTGAATTCATGAAGGAGTATACATATATCTTAAATGGGAGTACGAGTTATTTTTACCCCGCAAAAATACGCAAGGATATAAAGACATTAGCACAGTCATTGGACTATTCTCATCACACTCGGCCATTTGCTGAAGGAGCATGATGAGGCTAAAATGGGAACAGGCCCCGCCAAATTAACCGGCGCCGGTTATCACAGTTAACTAAGAGCCGCGATTACGAGCGTAGGAAATAAATCTCCACTTCTGGTCGGATACAGTTAGGTCGTTAGGCCTCCTAGCCACACAATGCCACTCCGCTCAACTCCTCTGTCTTGTACTCTTGTCCTAATTACCGCGTCACAAGGGGCAGTTTGTAAAGCAATTGGAGGGGGCCCGATTGTTTCAGAGCAAAGCTATTAAATTCTGGTCTAAAACATTGTACAGTAAACGACTCTATTTGTTTCCTAGCTGATAGTAAGCAAAATGGTAAATGCTATAAGTGAATCATGAGACACCATACAAAATCAGATCAAGGACAAAGTTAAAAATCAGATCTTTAAATTCGATTCTAAACCCTTTAACAAGAAAAGAAAAATTGAGTAAATGATTCTTATTTCTTACCATAATAATACTAATTCTAACTTAGAGATTTTTTAAAAATGTGTATATCCCTAAAGAAGGTCACAAATACATAGTTTGTTTTTGCTATTTTATCTCAAATTATGAAATCAACATAGATAAAACAACTAATAGTTTGAAGAAAATATGTTTTAAAGAGTGATTATGAAACACGATAATATAATTTTGGCAATAAATACTGAGTCGAATTTAGCTTTTATTGAGTCCATATATCCAAAGCACGCCTCATATTGAAACATCCCATAAATTATGATTAAGCACAAGAAACTAGAAAAAGTCCACATTTTAGATGAATGAATAAATCTGAATATTTTGAAAATAAATTCTTATGTATAATTAATACTTGGGCAAACTCAACATAAAATAGCTATGAGGGGTTAGTAACCATTTATGCTATAAAACACATTAAATAAATAGTAGTAATGAAATTTAAAATAATAATAATAATTACCGAAGTAAAAGAATATATGCAGCATATGGCAAATATAAACAAATAGATGAGTGAATTTAAATGTGAGACATCCATGGTTAGGAAATTTCATATCAAAATAAAAAAAAATCATTTTGAACACATACGTTTATAAAAATAAACGTCTCTAGATAAAAAACAAAACGAAGTTTAACATTATCTTTGGATGATAGTTCAAAATGATCATTTTCAGACAAAAACATTTTTATAGATATATATTTAAAAATCAGTTTGTAAAGAAGTGATTTTTTTTAATGTTCAGTTTATTTTTTTTTTTAATTTAAAAACTAATGTTATAAATTTTGATCTTAGTTTGTTCTTATTATGGCTTTTATAAAAAAAAAAATACAATATTTTTTAGTAGTCGGATTATTTATTACTATTATAATTATTTAATTCATAACTATTACAATATTATTTTTCTTTATTTTATTTTATCCTTGTTTTTTGCCTAACTCATTATCAAAATAACTTAGAGAATTAATATCTGTGTCTGAATTAATATCGAAACTTGTGAATTGATTAAATATTTTGTTTAATCTTTTTCGTCTCAATATTTAATTTATGATTTTATTTTTAATCTAATTTTTTTTTCATTTGAAAAAATATAAATGAAATTAAATAAATAATACTTGATTTAGTAACTGATAAAAATCACATTTGTTACATATACCTAAAAAACATCGTAATAACGGTAATTATTATTAAATATTTTGGTTATTTTTTTTATTTCTATATTTAGTAAATTTCTTTAAAAAAATAAATAATGTTTGATTGAGTAACTAAAAAGAATAGTTAGTTAGATATACCTAAAAACTTTGTAATAACGGTTTTCCTTCCAGTTCGAAAAATCATTAATTATAACAGTATTATTATTTCTATATTTTGTAAAAATAAATTTTATTGTCTTTTGGGCAGCATAAAAATCTAGTTTCTGATGACACACTAACTTAATTGTGTTTTCTATGGTTACATTAAAAAAAGTATAAAAATATATATATAAATTACTTTATACAATACCTACACAACATGCGTATTGATAAACCATTGTAGTATCTTACTCACAGGTTCATACTTATAGATATAGCAACAATACATCAAAGCTACAAAGGGAGAGACACTAGACAGAGATCTTGCAGCCATACTGCTACATCTGTTGGCCTCTATAAAACGATGCTCATCCGACTTAAGGACTATAGAACCAGTGAAATGCAAATGCGTAGTGGTAATGAGATCCGGTAATGGGGGCGCTGAATGATCGTGAGGCAACTGGTCCATTCATCCGCGGCCTATCATCAATTACATCACACCACCCGGACCGTTAGTGTTCCGATCCCGTAAGGCACCACTTTGGGACATCGCCGTCCTTTCCAAATTGTCTTTACCTTAGATTATACAAGAAATTCCCCATAGAGAAAAAAAAAAATCATAATTCTAGGCTGCTACAAAATCCTTTGTGTATCATTGCCGTCATTGAAGTCTTCATTTTAATCCTTATTCAATTTTTATGTAAATAAAACATTCTTTTTTTAAATGAGCTCTACCATTTGTCAACCTTTCATTCCGTTTTATAACTAATAATTTTCTACTTTAATGGACTTCCACGGTCGATAAAAATACGAAGTATGGAAAAAAATAATTGTATGATTGTAGCAAATCAGAATAAGACATTTCACCAAGACAATACTCCTTTCTATAATATATCGTTTACGCTTACGGCTGGTTTACACTTATTGAGTTGCAAAGTAGAATAACGTATTAAATGTTTTTGTTTTTTTAATTATTTATTTATTGTAATTTACAACTGTACAAAATAACACAATAGGTAAATATGTAGTATGTTTCATATACACTTGAAATTCTTGAGAAGGACAACCCATTGGTGGTAATTCAAACATTAATTTAAATTAGAAGGTCCCGTGGCCATCTTTTTTTCAGTGCCTCGGAGGATTATCAGGGATTGTTAAGGATGAAAGATTAAGAATTAATGGGTTAGGATGGTTAAGGAGTTTGGAATAAAAAGACGCATATCTGTTTTGGGTCAAATCTGCAACGAATGGGATGTTAAGGTCTTTGTGAATGAGTTTATTTGTGATGTAATAAGGAGCATCAAGGATTTTACGTAGGATTTTGGATTGTAACGATTGGATGCGGAAAGAATTTGATGGTTTGGTGGAGCCCCAGAGCTCAATTCCCATATGCTCAAATTGGCCTGATTATTGTAGTGTATACTAATTTTTTGTAGTGAATGGTATTAAATGTTAAGTTAATAAACACGTGTACCACAGAGAATTTAGTAACAAAGAGCAAGTTAATATTGTAGGCCAGGCTTATCACGTAGCACGTTTAGATAGGCACAATGTAATTTAATTTGGTTATACCCATAAGTGTGTTGAAGCGGTTGGGATCAAAAGTTCGAGTTTCTTATAATGCCAAAATGGACAAAAGAAAGTTAAGTTTGTCGAAGAATTTTTTTTTGGAAAATGAGAAGCACGGATCATTATTAAAAAAATTTCCCATCTAGAAACTCAAAAATAAAAAAAAATAAAGACTATATAAAATCCAACTCTGGTACCGATGACATTTACAAGCCAAGTATAAAATAATTTGATATATTGCACCAACCATTACATAAGGCATTAAATTTTCTTACGTTTTTGTTCGTAAGAGCTTAATTAAAGGGCTTAACTACATAAACATCTATGGACACATTTAGTCGCTTAAAATTAAATTGATATTCTTATTATACAACTTAACGTGTACACCAGCCATTAGTGGTAGACAAATTCTCAGAAATAGAGGATGTCAGCATCTTCTCACACCCTTAAAACAGATCTGAGTTACACCGTTCGATTATGGTATTTTCCATTTTTTTTTTTTTAATGTTAGTCGTTTTCTATGTACTAACAACTTTTCATTCAGTAATTGGATATCTTGATAGTTCTATTTATTATCTTTATAGTTCTTGACTATTATAATTAATAATAATATTAAATCTATTATTTTTTTCATTCAAGACTTTTAAACAGAATAATAACTCAAATTTTTTATATACATTGGGTTTCATATTGCAAAACTATTTTTTGTATTTTTTTTTTTTAAATAACTAAATAATTTTTTTTGGTTTACGTTTACAGTGAAATTTAAATAGTAATTAGAGACTCAAGATCTGGAATCACCTAAACTTTAAAACATCATGGTCTGTATCAAAATAAAGTACAATAAAGCTACGGACTTATAAGTGCTCTACTGACTTACTTATAAGACAAGATGAACACATCAAGCAGTGACAAATGCCAGTTAGAAAGGCACGACACAACAAACAGACATGAAGGAACCCTCTTTTCCCGGGTTAACATAAGAATATGATGAACTTTCTTTTTTTCACAAAGGATACTCTATGTCATATATACAGAGCATGAGGCCGAAAAGCACAAGGTAAAAAAAATATATAAGAAAGAAGCGGGAGGGAGACGATATTATTTTGTGGAGTAAGGAGTGTGGGGAGGTAAGGTATTGTTAACTTTACTGGGGAGAACGGCCGCTGAGAATGCGCCATGCCCTAGTCGCTCTGGAAAAAAAAAGATGAGACGCATATGTAACCGAGAAATTACAAAGTGGAAACCACTCTACTGGATGGGTAGTGCTCAAGGGATCTCATAATTATGTTTAAATAGGATACAGTATTAGCCCTCACAAGGCTCCAAGAGGTAATTTAGTGAGAAAAAAACAAATAACTAACAATAAATAAATACTAAAAAAGACTTGGCAAACCTTAAAGTTCGATGCCGATACCACTAATCCTTCTCTACATACGAGATCTGACCAGTGATGACCCTCCAAACCTCAATTTATTAGCCTAGTCTTAACGCATTCCTCCCATCTACGTTTTAGTATATTCCTCGGACACTTACATGTCGGTTATGTGTTAATTAACATTTTAGGTATCCATTCGTTACTAAGTCATAAGACCTTACACGCCAATTACCTTACAGGGTTTTAGAGGGAACGCGCGAATTTAATAATTTCGAAATTGAAAAATAACAAGCATTCCCTTTAACTTCTCTGTTACCTAATTAATTAGTAATCTCTACTATCATAGAACCTAAATACTTAAACCTACCTACATGTTCAACTGTATTTCCTCCTATATTTGTATTTCCTATACCTTTAACTATGACAATACAAAAACAAAACAAATATAACATAAAAGGTTATTCAAATTATTTAATGTAGTTTATTAGCTACCTCAAATGTAAAATAACCCATATAAAAAAACCGATATAAAAAATGAACAAAATGAGAATAATAAACCTTCCTGATTCTATGCCCAACGAGATGCAAGGCTAATATACAGAGAATAAAATATACTTTAACTCCATGTGAGGAGGGATTCGAGAAGATAAAAAAACATTAGGAATAAACGTTAACCTGAATCTAACCTAAACTTAGTGTTTTCCCAAGACAACCATCGATATCAATGCACGCACAAACCTTCACAAAAATCTTCTTATGTTAAATATAATAGCTAACATATTCGTCTAAGCAGATGAGAGTACTTCAAGAAGCCATATTCAAAGAAAAGGCCAGATTATATAACTATAATATATTATAGGAGTGAGTAGCTCGTTGGTAAGGCACTGTGCTACTAACTCCAAAGATCTAGGTTCGTATCCGGCTGTGGAAGATAATTATTTCTATTTCACTGTAGCCATGAGTCAGTCATGTGTGTCCACCCAACTTACAGTGGGTACTATTAATCGGGTAAAAATTCCGATCAAATCACCTCCTTTCACAACCGTTGGTCTAGTACCAGTACTTCCTAAGTACTGAACCCTGACCTTTCATGGGTTGTAGCGGTACGAATTTAATTTTAATTAAGAGTATTTGGGAAGCCTGGTGACAGATGATAAATAAGTAGAGAGCCAGGATAGCAGCAGGAAATAAATGTTATTTCTCACTGCAGAAAATACTAATTTTAGAGCTCTCCCTAAAAGGATGAGAGTGGTCATTTACAAAACCATCGTAAGGCTAGTAGTGATCTATGGGGGAGAAACATGGCCCTTGACAAGAAAAGCAGAACGGGCTCCACTAAACCATCAAATTCCTCCTGAATCCAATCCTTACAGTCCAAAATCCTTCGTAAAATCCTTAATGCTCCTTACTTTGTCACAAATCAAGTCATCCATCAGGAACTCAATGTTCCATATATTGCCGATTTGGCCAGAACCAGATACCGTTCGTTCCATAATAAACTTCTCAACCAGCCAAATCCACTTGTTTCTAACCTGGCTTCTCCTTCATTACCTAATAATCCTCCTAGGCGTCTGAAAAAAAGATGGCCTCGAGATCTTCTCCTCTAGAAATGTTATTGGAGTTCTTTCAGTGGGTAGATTCTCCACATGTTTTTATCATGTCACTATGTTACCTATAGCAAATTTACTTGTTGTATATATGTGTATACAGTTGTAAATATCAATAAATAAATTATTAAAAAAAAAAGAAAAAAAAATTAAGAGTATTTCAATCGCTGTCTTTGAAAAGTATATTACTCGGAGATCCATAATTTATACAGCTCTCTGTTACGTTTTAGCTATATATCAATATGACGTAATTTTAATGATGATACTCAGATTACAAGAGCGCGCATCAATATTCATATATTCGTAATTTATTTTTTTTTTGCTTATATCTAATTTAAATTTGAAATTTATAATACAAAATAACATACAAATGGGCTTAGCAAAATTTGTCTTCATTATTTCTTTTATAAACAATTCTTTCTAAAAAGTTCTTTAATGTTTTTATTATTTTCTGTAAAGAAAATAAATACGTTAATCATTGCTAAAAAAAGGATTAAAGACGATGGTCATACTTTTGTTCCAGTTTCAGTTTGAGATTCATTTCCATGAATTAGGAAATCGGTTGCTACAAACCACATACATAGGAATATGTTTTTATAAACCTTGAGAGCAATCCGAAATAAAACCTGGAATTGAAAGAGTTAAAAACTGCCCATCATTGCTAACTGTAAAGAGGAGACAGGAGCCGGATTGTCAAAGATGAAGTCGGGCAGTTTTTTATTGGACGATCGGCAAACCACAATAGCCGGAAGCGAGGACCGACCGGGCACGTAGCTTCCACTCCGGCCAAATTGTCCCAGGATCAATACCCGCCCATAATCCCATCAACTTCTTCTACTGCCTTATCTCCTTTTTTTAAAGAACACTGACCTGCCACTAGTTTTTGTCCCTTTAAAAAAACATATTAAGTTAAAGGGATGAGAAATGATATATGATGTGACGGTTGGGTGATCTCTAAAGAAAGATCGATTCACTTGTTCTTTATAATACAAGAACGCATGAAAATGTCATTAACGAGCCCGAAGCGAACAAATACCGTCACCAATCCTGAAGTTGAAAAAAACAATTTTTCATTCGGAGCTTCGTATCTTTAAAACTATTTACAACACTAGAAACCCAAATAGAATATATATA
>NW_027114029.1:378995-396470 GCF_000696795.3 Halyomorpha halys
CCCACTCTATCCCCCACGTGTGAGGGGTAGAGCGCTCTGCTTTTGAGCTCTTCAAAAGATCCCAGTGCATCCCTCTCGCCGCATCACTGGTAATGAGCCAGTGCAGGCTGAGCAAGTGCGCTAAAGCCGCAAATACTCACTTGAGTGGAGAATCTGACCATTGCCAGAACTCCAATTGTCCATTTTTATTTTAATAAGTCTCTTGGCCACTGCCGTTTCAACCTTCTAGGTGGGCTGTAGATATGGGTGGGGATATCATTTAAAGTAAAGTGATTTTACTAAAATATAAGGCCTAAGAGAACTGTGTACGTTCAACAGTTTCCGGGAAACAGTTTTTGTTTTTTTTTTGTTTTTTTTAAGTAATATTTCATAATTCATGTATTGAAAAAATAGTAGTTAATTTATTTATTTCGGGAAATCTATATCTCAGGAACCATTTGACGTAAATAAGAAGTCTATTAGCACTCCAATTTATGTCAGTTTAATGTGCTATAAAGTAGTTGATTACGTTTATCTTAGTAGGAGTAGTATTTTTTATGATACTTGCTAAAATAAATTGATTTATAGTTGTTTTGAAAAGTCTCATAGGCAAAATTCTTATTAGTATGCAAATATCATAAGTACTGCTCCTAAGGAGATAAAATATTTTATGGCACATTAAATTAACTTTAATTTGAGTACTGGCAAACATCTGTACGTCTAATGGTTCATAAGATAGTTTTTCATCAACTAACAGTATTGTCCGAACAGTTGTTTCATGAATTGCCTTTTCTAGATAGAAATCATTAGTCCAATTTTTTTTTTTTAGCCAAATAATTCAAAGACATTCCCGTTTCGCTCTATCTTTATAAATCAGTGGATCACAACCAGTGGACCGCGAGAGAGTTCGTTAAAATATATTTGAGTATCGATTTATTATTAACATTATTTTATAATTTATTTATACCCATGTTGGGGGATTAGATAAAAACTTTTTTTTTAATAATTTATTTTTTGTTATTTACAACTGTATTCACATATATACAAGTAAATTTGCTTTAGGTGACATAGTGACATGATACAAACATGTGGAGAATCTACCCACTGACAGAACTCCAATAACATAAAAACTTTTAACAAGCAAATCTGAATAAACGTGACTCAAAATAAACTTTTAAAGTATTTAATTTGCAAATGTTTTCCATTAGGGACTCCACTTAACTATAATTCGAGAGTGACCACACGTAGTTCAATTTCCAGTTAAATGGTATGCAAAGTTTTATGGGTTGGAAACCACTGTCATAATTGGATGAAGATAGACGAAATACAGAATAAATAAATAAAGATGGAGGATATACAGAATAAATGAATTAAGATGGAGAGAATACAGAATAAATTAATAAAGGTGGAGAGAATATAGAGTACATGAATAAAGATAGAAGCGATACAGAATAAATGAATAATTAAGTATTTATCAGCATTTTGAATAGGAATTAATATTTTTTATCATGCATTATGATTTTACATTTAAAAAAAAATTTTGATATAACCGCATAAAAAAAAAATTATTCAAATTGACATGGAATCTATCTGAGTAGTTAATTGTAAAGGGGACTGTAATAAACTAGTATGGTAAATAAGCGATATAAATAAAAAAACAATTTATTACATTTTTGATAACATTTTCTCAACTCGAAGGAACTTTAAACATGTATTTACTTGATTTCTAAACAATGATTGGTTGAAACAACATAATCAAAGGAGGTTGAGGGAGAAAAAAAAAATCAACAAGAATTCTAAACTTCAAAAGTATGAATAAAGGAAAGATTAATGACAAAAATAAATAAATAAAGCGTAGTGATTATTTCTAGTAACTTCATTTTGCACAACATTCTTTACGAGTCTGGAAATGTTATTTATTTTTACGCAATAAGAATATATTTTTAGAGAGCACCTTAATTCAACGTTTTACAAATTAAATCATTTAACAGGTTTACTCTTTTTATCTAAACTTTTTTTTTTATTACAGCCATGTAGTCATTATGGCTATTATTAAATAAAAGTAATATAACTTATTAAAAAAATATGTACCACTACAAGCCAAGAAGGGTCGTGAGTATTGAGTAAGTTACTTAGTAGGGTAAAGTATTGTTACTAGACCAACGGTTGCGCTAGGAGGTAATTTGGTCTGAATCACGCTCGACCGCCGTATTTTTACCCAAGAGTACCTGCTTTGTGAGGCTCCTGAATCCAGGGCTGGTTCACAGCTGCCGTAAATAATTAAAAATAATCTGCCACAGCCATATTTGAAAACGGGTAGTAGAACAGTGCCTTACCACTGACCTACTCGCTCCAACTTGTTGGCTTATAGTTTAAAAAATATTATAACTGTTGAATGAATATCGTCAAAGTTCCTCATTCTCCAGTATTCGAAGATGAGTTTATTCGACAAAGAAAGTTGCTTGACAACCCGCTTGAAAATAAAAGCTCTAAGCTCGTTTTGGAATTTTAGAATTATCTCATAATTGGTGTCAGAAGAATATTCCATTCTAATTTATTACAAACACGGAACCCTTCCTGAAATTATCCATATAAATGAGTAGCTTAATATACGATCCATAAATTAAGAGATTTTATGGGAGATATTTTCTGAAGAATTTGCTAACAATGGTGTGATTGCTACGAGCTAGAGGGGGGTCCGGATTGCAGGTTCTTTTAGTGGAACTGATAATCGAGGGTCCATTAGGGGGAAGTGATTCATTTAAATAAATTTAATCGAAAATATTCACTTATAGTAGAAGAGATCTTTTAAGATAACATTCCTTAAAAATTATTTAAAATTTAAAGAGAAGAAATAAATAAGTACCAGTCTTGCCACCCATATCATGGAGGCTGAAAATAGTCAGTGAATCTTATGACTCGTTCAAAAATCAATTTCAGGACTTCAGAGAAGAATTTATGCACTCAAATGGTTGTTCTGGACAAGAAAAAAGAGAATACTAACGGCCTAGTACCCGTACCTTCAATCTCGGGTCCGATATTCCCACGTCCTTGGGAACACGGTCTAGTCCCATCATCCTTCCTAACTTTAGTACCTGCAATTAAGGGACGTAAACAGCGGGTACAAGTACATCGTCCGTTAATCCAAACAATTCAAACCCACGCTATGCTCCTCATATCGTTCACAGATCATCCAACCAGCTGGGTAAATAGGAAGTGGTAATAACATGACAAATGCTCTAAGGGGACTACATAATTATTTGAGATGGAGATTTTTCGTAATGGTGATCAGAGCAGTTGTGGGCGTGGGTAGCTCATTGGTAAGCTACGTGTGCAACAAACTCAAAGGACACGGATTCGAATTCGGCAGTGGCAGATAATTATTTTCTGTTTCACTGTTCCCGTGAGTCAGTCCTGAGGGTTCTGGAGCCTTCCACCCAGCCTCATATCACTCATACCACTCAGCAGTGGGTGCCTCAATAGGGTAAAAATCTGGCGGTCGTACGTGATTCTGACCAAACCACCTATTTGCACAACCGGCGGTTAAGTAACGGTACTTCCCTACAAAGAACTACACACCTAACCCCGCACTGTGGGTGGCTGCGGTACCGAATTTATTTACATTTTTAACTAGAGTAGTTATACGCAAAATAAAAATATATTATACATAGTTAATATATAGTTTTTGAAAAAATACATTCTATCACGCTCAAGGGTAATATGTATTAGGGTTGTAGACGATCAGACCATGTATACATATTAACTGAAAATAAAAAATTAAAAAAATAATAATAATTATAAAAAATACAATGAAATAATTAATTACGAACTAAAATAGATAATAATAAAATCGTAACACATCATAAATAAATATAGGCGGAAAACTGAGTTAAATAATATACAATAAGAAAACAACTGCAGTAAAAAATAAAAATATAATCTTGAACAGAATCATACCCACAAAATATACCATTGATAACTTACTTTGTATTGTTATTATATGTACACAGCCACACCTTCAAATTCCTTTAAATGTAAACACGTGTCAGAAACCTCTACAAAAGTATAGTATACCAACAAAGTTGCAAACTTTGGTATCTACACGCTTGAGAGTTCTGAAGAAGCGGGTAAGAGACCTAACCAGTTATTACCTACGGTTTACATATATTTTAAAATGAAAGAAATTTATCGATTAAGAAATTAATCGATAAAGGAAATGGAATCAATATTCACTGAAATTATACTAACATTTGAATGTGTTATTCAGGAATAGATATCATCATTAGTTCTTCCTAATCTCATCTCCTTCGAACGCTAGTATTTCCCCGTCGGACATGTGATTATCAGTCGTAATGATATTAGTTTATATTCATGTAACCAGTCCGTGACTGCCGGGTGCGTTCCTCAGCTATTTTACAACGGTTACCGGAACCTCATGAATATTTATAACTAATTCCAACGGTAAATGAGGATCTTACGGCAAGTGTGGCATCTAGTTCGTTACCCACCATGTAACCTTTCTACGAAATAATATAGATCATCTTCAACAACGTACGCAATCTAGATATATATCTAGGGGCGGGAAGAGAAGTGTTAAGTTGGAAACTGATCAAAACAGATAAAGATTGTGTGTATACAACAATGTTATACTGCTGAACCACAAACCAATCATTGAATCGTTAAAAAAAAATTAAGATTTATCATCAATATCGAAAGTAGTAATGTTCAAATAACCGTAGTTTTGAGTATTTGGGCAGCATGGCTAAATAAAGCATTTCTCTCTCCAAGAAGTTGAGTGACCAGACCTCTATTAGCTATACCATGACATATTTATATTTGCATACTGTAAGATTTGTTAATAAACTTATTATACGCAAAAATAGAAACAATTCGTGGATTCAAAGTTAGAAAATAATAGTAGGAAGAAGAGTGTAAAATAGAAACCATCTTAAATGAAATAAAATTCACACTTATTTATTCCATAGTTCTGAACGAAAACAATGCCCTAAAGCGGAAGAACATGAGTCCATGTATTCATAGTGGTACTCAGACCAACAAGGACATAAATCAAAGCGATAAGTACCATACCGATGACGGATGTCCTATAACGAGTTCTCAAAAGTAACTGTACTCAACCAATACGATCCAATGCTACGGGTATTGGTCTGAGGCTCAGTATCTTCAGGCCCATAAATATGTACCGGCATAAAATGAAAACTACCATCGAGGCCGTAGTATTTAGATATGTGGATATGCTTCGTCCGTTATTTTCCATTAAATATCTCAGGATAAAATAAAAATGAGTTAATGTCTTATAGAGCACTCCAGAGGAGCTATTCAATACAAATAAAAGGAGGTTAGGGATCATAAATCCAATATTAAATAAGTAGATTAAAGACTCACCGCCATGCTGTGAGCTTAGAAGAGATGAGGAACATGATCAAGAACGTAATGGAAGTTACTTACCTAAAAACAAAAATATACAGTTAAGAAATAATGAACAGACGTATATAAAATTCAGTTATAAAAAAAGTAAAATACAATAAATCATTAATATTAGAGATAAATCAGTACCCATTAATAAACCAAATGAAGAATACATTTTGAATTAACTATCAAATAATTTGTATATCAAATTTTGAATGATTCAAAATAATTCTAATAATGATTCTTGATTGATCATAATTCATTAATAAATTCATTCTGTACATGATTGTAGAGAAAGAAACAATTTCCACACACGGCATAATGACTGCAATAATTTGAGAGGAAGGTTTTTCTTTAAGACTACACCAGTGATTCCCAATGTGTGCACCGTGGCTCTCCGAGAATATTCAGTTATTAATAAAAATTACAGGTTTGGAAAATAAAAATTAATGAAAAGCGTATCAGTGATTGTTTTCCTTTTTTGAACTATTTTGAAACCTTCAATGAAATTAATGTGTCTTGCAATATAAAATCCTTTTTTTTTTTGCTCACCTATCAAAGCTTATAAAAAATTTCGAAAAATATTTTGATGCAGATAATGATAAATTTATTTCAGAATTTACTTCTTTAGAAGAAGAATCTCTTATTGACTTCTCTTGCGATAGTATTTTTAAGTTAAAATTTGGTAGCATGCAACTTTCTGATTTTTGGATATCAGTAAAAGAGGAATATCCATTGCTTAGTAGTGAACGTCTACGAACATTAATTCCATTTGCAACATCATATTTGTGCAAAGTTGGGTTTTCGTCTGTCTCGTTAATAAAAAGTCGCTCGAAAATTAGCGTTGAACAAGAAATGAGGGTCGCCGTGTTCAATTTTATTCCAAGATTCGAGAAGTTATGTAGTGAACATCAAGCCCATCCATAACAACAAGCCATTAATAGTTTTAATAATGTTGATCATCAGTGGAAGTTCAGTAAATTCTTTGTGAATTTAAAATTCGTGTTTAAATCATTTTTCAACTAACCTAACCACAAGGTGGTTGTCCAGTCTCAATAGGGATATTACCGATACTAGAAATTGTACATAGAAGTATCTTTTCAAAATAATTTTTATTTGTAAAATATGTCATATAAATAATAAAATGCAATATATTAAATCTTATGGTCAGCTTACAAGGACATATAAAGTATTTGATCAACGTTATCTATGTTTATGCAAAGCATTTTCAGCTTGTCTTATTAATTCGGATACATCGTACTTAATGTAAAGTCCTATCGAATAACACCCCGTAAAGAACAGGACCGGGTTCCAGGAAGGCGAACAAGTGAGCCGGTACAGTGAGCTAGACAAATTCAGCTTGATCCTGCGGCTAGCAGTAAATTAATAAGCGAGGAAAGATAGCCAGCCAGATAGCTGTACTTTCCTAGACTTTTTTTCTAATTTTATTTTGCAAATCCTGTTAGGGACCGATCCGTTTCAGTTTTTTTTATACAAGGCATCTCCCCTAAAGCCCTGATAATTCCAATTGTAAGCCCCTAACTAATATCAGATACGACACGGAATATATTATGAACTTTTGAAGCCGATTACATAAATCAGCATAATCATAAATAAATAAAAGCATATTTCAGATTGTCAAAATAGAGGATCAAAACAGTATACTTTATGCATAAGACCAAAATTTATAGTTTTTATAAATATAGATAAAATATATATACCCACGGACATACACACATATATGAGTAACTAAAATTGAAAAATTCATAATTACAAACGAACTAAAGACAATTAATATATCATTAAAATTAAAGGGAAACATATAATAATTAATATATAAACTAATAGAAATAGGCTATTTTTGCTCATTGGCCCGTTTTGCTCTCGGTAGCTCACAAAACTCCTCCCTCCCCTCAACACGTGGACTCCTCAATACTTCTTGTGCACTTTAATTTAATAAGACCCACCCATGAATCGACCAAGAACCGTATTTACTCACCATTCCACGTAAATATGTTTTTAATAATTTAATTTTCTTAATAGTGCCCACATAAGTAATGAATCAGAAGGTTTGGAGAAAAGGAGGATATATTTTGTGTTTTTTTATTTTATTTTATTTTTATTTTTGAAATGTTAAACTTTCAAAATTTTACAAATAAGGTTAAATAAAAAACTATAAATGGACATAGCTTGTTCCTATAAACCACAGATATATATCCGCTAATTCACTTAATTTGTTCAGTATTTTTGGTTATTTAAAGTAATTAAAAGAGGGATAAAATTAAACTTTAAATAGCGATTAAATACTAAATAAAGAAATATTAAATCTTAAAATTAAATATTAAATGAAATACATCAACGACAAAATTATCTTCAACAAAATAAAACTCTACATTCCTAAAGGGCTGAATACTTTTTTTTTTTTTCGAGAAAGTTCTATAAGAAATAATACCTAAATAAACTGATAGAAAACATATTTTTTGTTCGTGGTTCTTAATAAAAAGAATCCACCTGGTTAGAACTGTACAGACAGACGCCTTCTTTGACTAATAAGGGAGGATGAAGGACTAAGAAAAGAACCTGTTCCTAAAGAAGGCAACTCCTTCTCGGCTAAAGACCCAGGAACTGTGGCTAAGGAGGAGCTAGGAAGAATACAAATTAGTAAATCTAGTCGTCAGCAACAGGTGTTTAGAGCTATTGTGCAACCTATAGGAGCTCATTAAGTGCAGCCATGGGAACATCGGCGTACCCAACGGGGGCAGGAGGGGGGCTGCTGCCTACCCTCTAGAAATAATAAAAAACAAAAATAATATTTTTTTTTCTCAAACAAATACTAACTGTAATAACTAATATTGCACTGCGATAATTATAAATAATTTTCTTAAAATTTTGGTTTCATTTACTTTTTCCGTACTGAAATATCACAACCTGATTCACTATGACTTGCCCCCTCTAATTATAATCCTGGGGAAATTTAGAATTGTTTATGTTTTTTGGCAATCAGCAACTATATTCTTTGTATTCTGATTTTACAAGACACAGATTAAGAAGAACGAGTAAACGCGTTCCAAGACCAGCAATAAAAGACAAAGATGACGTGGTCAGGAATTTCAACTTTTTCTATTGGGCCAGACCTCGTAACCAGCCAGGCATAATGTTATAAAATCGGTATCGAGTCCGGTGCATCGTTGGAAATGAACGTTAAATGCTTTTACGTCAAACGCAGAGCTAAACATTGCAAGTAAATATTTGACAATCCTTATTGGGTCAACCTTGAAACGAAACTGGCCCAACTACAGACATTATACGATGCTTATTTACTGCTTCCTACGAACTCTAAAAACCCACAAAAAATCTAGTAATTACTAGTCAGACATTTAGTGATTTTAACCATACTTATTATTTTATAACTTTAGTATTTTAGTGATGTTAATTAACAGATTATAATTAATATAATTAGAATAATGATTTCTATAATTCAAGGTAAAAATGAATATTGCCCAAGGGTCTGTTAAATGCATTAGGGCTAGTATCTATATTACAATAAATAGTGGACCGTATGAGAAGAAATGTAAGAAAAAATAACATTAAATTATATTTAAGTAGAAAAAAAGAAATTAATCCCTATTTTATAACTCCCACGAATAATTACAGTATCAGTTATCGACTTTAAATAGGGGATGAGAATGCCCTAGGAGGATCATTAGTTCCCAGAGTCAACTCACTGCTTATGTATAGATAGTAAAATGATGTTCCAATTAACATCCTCTTCAAATTTCGGGCAATAAGAAAAAAAAATCCAATTTAAATTTGGAATAAAAAAAAAAACCGTTCAACTTCAGAAATAATAAATATTAGCAATATTCAAACTTAAATAAAACTCCTGCAGGTTCATTAAAAGATGAAGACTCGGCTCCTGAAGACATTGGAACCCATAGGGGGCACGCGAGCACCTCGCGTGAGCCATCAACTGCTCAATTTGGTCCTCTTAGCCAATCCTCAACGCCTCCCCGCCGCCCAAGGAAGAAACCAAACAACCACCATTACCTAGCAGGGTAAATGCCTTCACGAACCGAAACAAAACGGAAACTGGTTCGGGGATCTTTCAGTGGGAGATCGCTACCAAATCGCGAACCGCTGCCATTTTTTTCCTTATTTTTTTCTCCACTATACCGTACAGTTCCAAGTAGGTGACGAACGGGTAGAGTTAAAAAAAATGTAACCAATAAATACACAAATTCCTCCTCGGCTCAATTCTTACGGAAGGTGGTGGATGTAGGCTAGCGGTCACGTGCTGCTAAAAAACAAAACAACAAACGTACGATTCCTTTTATACTTATAAAGCCAGAACTAATATATTGATTGCATAATTATTGTAATGAATTTAAATAAATTATATATATATTTCATTGGAATAAATGTGAATATAGACATATTATAATGATAGATATATCAGGATATTATGTGGATGAAAACATTAAAACTTAAAGAATGGCTTATAATTTAAATTAAGTATTGAAGGAGATTTCAAGATCAGTTAAATTGTTATTGAAAATGAAAATTTGTAACACCAATTTGACAGGCGACGATTCAAATTGGTCAGAAAAACATTTGCTTTGCAAAAGTAGATATATTAACATTCGCAAGAAAATTTCTCATGCATCATATCAGTGAATATAGGTATTTTTTAGAAAAATCATAATTATATAATATAAAAAAAGAAGAAAAATAAGGAGGATAATGTCGATTTCGTCATCGATCATGAAATGATAACCAAAGATACTGACAACAAGTAAAAAAAAATATATATATATTAAAAGGTCGATTTCGAAGATTATCATTGATATAAAAAAAAAATTGTTTTTTAAAACGATGATTGCAAATACGATACAACTCGTTGTAAGCGTCATATCCTATCCATCAGATCATCACATAGTAGGTGAGGACCAACCTCTTCAGCTTCGAATAAGACAAATTCGAAAAAAATAAAAAAAATTAATATTATATCTATCCTTTTAGTAAATACTCTATAAAAAGACATTTCCAAATTTGAAAACGAGGGAAATTCTAAAGATCACGTCAATATCTTTTCGCATTTATTTTGAAGATTTTGTAACTATTTATAGCTGTGTGAGCTTTAGTGTGTTATATAACCAATTAAACACATATTAAAATAAATAATTTAAAAACAAAAGGTTAGAAAGGTTTACAACTCCAACAAATAGTTAGCAATCTGTAAATGCGTTAACAACATTCTAATATAAGCTAACTTAAATTGGTAAAAAAATTAATTGGACACTAGAACGGATTAAAACATAGATAACTATAAAAGAAATATTAACTGAAGATAAAGGCCAATTAATGATAATGATTTTTTGCCGAAATCCAGCTGAGGATTCCAGACCGCAGACTGCAGACTCCCAAGGCACCAAGATAATTGCAGGGATCCGTGGATAGCTATTAATCACTAATTCCATTTCACAACGCCAGTGAATCTCTTTTCAATTTTTTTTTATTTTGGTTTCTACTTTTACCCAACTCGAAGCCATCGCTAAGGCCGTATCTCGTTTGGCTAGATTGAGGCTTGTTACAGATCTTGAACGGATGATAGTTCGATATCAATTTCGTCCTTCGAAATGGGATCAGTTAATGGATGTGGATATAATAACGATGAAATAGGTATAAATAAAGAATTTAATATCGAAAAAAATAATAATCATAAAATATTTCATCCGGTTTGAAGATTTGCTGATTGGTATTAAAAAAGAAACTTATTTTATCGAAACAGATTTTTAGGAAACTACATAAGTCCTGTGGTTTCATTTGGAATAACGTATATGAAGGTGATACAGATATATAAATATGAATAGCTGAATAAAATCTAAAATTAAAGTAGAAACGGGGTTGTCACTGGGTTTAGAGTACCGCGATCTTGAAGGCCCTCGTATTACTGTAACAACTCTTAAAATGTATAAAATATTTTTTAAGTGTTTGTTACTTTTCCAATACCTGATAAATATAGTTTTTCTATAGTTTGACTTTGGTTATTTCAGTTCAAAACTGAAATGGTTTCAGAAAATAAGCCTATAATAGGATAATTCAGAGGTTCCCAATCCTTTTCAGTTTGGTGCTCCCTAAATAATTGGATTTTTTTTTAATAAGCGCCCTTATTACATCAGATGTTTTTCTTAATTTTTGATCTTCTTGAAAAATTGGGAATTTGAAAAGTGATTACCCAATTAACAGCGCAAAATTAATAACAGATACTAACCATTTTCCTTGATAATATAAAATATCCAATTTCAACTGTTTTGGTAATATCCATATTGAAACTGAACAACCACCTAGAACATAGGTTGGTTGAAAAATAAATTAAACACGAATCTTAAATTCACAAAAAAATTTATTGAACGTGCATTTATGATCAACATTATTAAAATTATTATGGGATGGATGGGCTTGGTGCGGTGTGGGCTACACAACTTCTCAAATCTCGGAATAACATTGGATATGGCGACCCTCATATCTGGTTCAACCTTAATTTTCGAGCAATATTTACTCTTTATTACTGCGACCACCGAAAACCCAGCTTCGAATAAATACGATGATGCAAATGAAATTTATATTCGTAGAGCTTCACCACTAAGCAATGGATATTCCTCTTTTACTGATATCTAAAAATCAGGAAGTTGCATGCTGCCAAATTTTAGCTTTAAACTACTATCGCAAGACAGGTCAATAAGAGATTCTTCTTCTAAAGAAGTAAATGCTGAGTGGAGACTTGGCTCTAAATGGGTCTTGAATCCATGTAAATTTATCATTATCTCCTCATTATTACCACCAGCCGTTTCAAAAGATGCGAAATGCAAAGAAAACAAAGAAAGATTAGAAGGTTGCTCAATTATAGGAATTTTGACAGCATGTAGGATTGTTGGTGCAAAAATTCAAGAATTAGAAACTCCAAGAAAATAGCCGACTTTTTTAACTGAATATTTCGCGGCGCCCTTGTGGCGCCCCTGGGAGCCGCGGCGCACACTGTCAAATATTTTATTTTACATTATATTTAATGTTTTTTATTTATTATTATTTAATTTATAAAACTCTATAGTAGAGTGGTAATGTGCTCTCTTATCTCCATTATTCTTAATCTCTCTTATCTTACCAATGCATGAATGCAATAAAATACAATAAAGAAAACAAACCTGTTGCGGTGCGCGAATCATTCTACTTTGCCTTACCACCCTACAGAAGACCGTAGAATCTGTGTAAATTGAAGGATTCGTGTTAAAATTATCGCTTTGTTTATGGTTAAAATAAATAAATACATTTTAAAAAAGACCAGGGAAGGCAAAAATTACTAAAAACAAATATTTTATTTTTCTGTTGTTAAAAATTCGTATTTTAGTGTTTCACAAGGTGAAATTTTGTAAATGTTGTTCCTGCTAAAAAATACAACCAGTTTTACAAAAGATAACGGAGTCATAACGCAATAGGGAAAGACCAGGCTATCTAAGCTTTCCCCCTCAGAATTGGGTATTTTTATTTTCCTTTTTTCTCCTTTATTTAATCACATAAAATTATTTAATATTTTCTATCTATCTCTCAATTATTGCTAACAATGTTCATTTTTTTTTCAAATGAACAAAATTAAAGGAACATTACATAAAATCATTTTAAAATGTAATTAGAGTATGTGTGTATTCTTAATTCGAATATTAATGGAGGGACAGTCACGATTCAGATCATAATTAATAAAGATACGAATTAAAAAAAAATAGCAAGGACGTTAATAAAAATACTCTAAGGAAAATAAATAAGAATCATAAAATTCCCGCAAGGCTGAGTGGTGGTTAGAGAGGGAATAGCATTCCATTCCTACGAAAATAGTGGACTTCCTAATAACTGTCAGCTAGGCATTTAAAGACAGTAAATAAATGGCGGTGCAAAAATAAAAATAATAGCCAGGTATAATGAACGTTTACAAAATGTTTCTAAAACTAGCTATTCCTCTTAGTATAACACTTATTATTTTCATCACTGTACCTATGCTTACCTCCCATCGTGACTTATATGAAAACTTGATAGGAATTCCACCATTGTCTTTAACGGACTCACAACATTAACAAATATTAAATGTGAACAGTAAGATTGGCTAGTGGTAAGATTTTTTTTTTTAAATATACCTCTCTGAACATTTGAGAAGATAGTTAATGTATATAAACCAATATTTGTTAAGATATTGGACAGATTTAATTGTCCAGAATTTTCCGAATTTTTTAGTACAAAAAATATTAACAAAATTAAGTATTTTTGCCGCGTAGCTCATTCAGAAGAATAAGAAAAAATATTATTGATTCTATTAAATATTTTTTTATTCCCTAAAAAATTGGAAAAAACTTAATGAGGATTTTTTTGAGTAGGTTTAACAAAAATTGTTCCATGAAAAAGTACATCATAATCGTTTATAATGTCGTCTGAAAACCTTTAAATATTTTTTTTTTCAATTTAATTAAAAAGTAGAAATTCTCCAGGTGACCAATGATCATATAATCGTCCATAACTCTTCTGTATTTTATCCAATTCCAACGTTAATACAGCCGTCGGGTAACTATATATCTCATCATTTAATTACCTTATACCAATTAACAATTGGAGTTCTGGCAATGGTCAGATTGGAGAATCGGCATGGATTGGCAAGAAAATTGGAAATCCACTCGAGTGGATTGAGTGTTTGCGGCTTTGGTGCACGCACTTGCTCAGCCTAACTGGCTCACTACCAGTGAGGCGGCGAGAGGGATGCGCTGGGATCTTTTGAGCTCTGCTTTACCACTCGCGCGTGGGGATAGAGTGGGCTCAGGTCAATTGTGTAAATATTGTATATAAGAGTGTAAATGTGACTAGATATTATATTATTTTATCATTATGTTATTTTTTCATACACATAGTTTGATTATGTTCATTTTGTTTATCCTTCTGTTTGTATATATTTTAAGAGAGATTTTTTTTTCATTTATTTATTTATTTTTATTTTTATTTGATTTTATTTTAGTATGAATGTGATCATTCATCACTATTAGCTATTGCCCACAACTGTGTGACAGATTGTAATATCTATCAATAAATAAAAAGTATTGAAAAAAAAATATCCTTATATCAGGCCGAAATATTAGTTTCAAATAGAGAAAAAATTTTCAAAGGTCTTATTTTATAACTCCAGTTCTAATCTCTTTATTAATTAGATCTGGTTTGAGTCATTTGGTGCAGTTTATAGAGCTCGAAACCAAATCCAAGATTAGTTTAGATTTGTTTTGTCGTGTTAAACTTTTTTTACCATATCTTTTCATTATATAATGCTATTTCCGTTATATTACCAATTTATTAATTTATATCATATTTCAATCGTATTCAATTAATCTATCAACATCCTTAAATGTAGCAAATACGCAGCATAACCAGGTCTGCTAGTCTGTACATAACAGATCTGAGCTAAAGCAAACAGAATACATGATATATATCTCTTTCAAGAAAGATATCCTCAAATCTTAGGATCCAAATGGCGACGCATTTCCGTGTCTGTTTGAGCAAATAATTATATTGTTTCGGACAAGAATGTGACAAGTTCTAATTAAACAATTCTGTTCTGAATTCTCTATTGTTTTTCCATAAAATTATTCATTGTTTCCATTATAGCTTAGTGAATGAACCTTGATAGACGTAGAGAGGTAGGCTTACTATACTAGGCTAGGATGATTTACCGCAAAGAGCAGATCTTGGCAGCTCCTAGCCGTGACCAACATAAGCACAACATTACGGTACAAGTGCACCCTACGTGCCGGCCTCCGGTATCCGATAACAGTTGGCCCCACTGCCCTCCTCCAAAGTATAACGGCAGCATAAATATATATCTGTATCCAGATCTCTCTGAAGGATCTCCCATCACTAGGAGGTACACAATGAAGGCATAATAGTACCTTGTTTTTAATTCGCTGCTTGCTAAAAGTTTCTTTTTAATTTTGTATGTTGACATATTCCTAATATGAGATTCTAGACTGGAATTACTTTTAATAGTCAATACTACTACATTTAGGACAGTGTGTAGAAAAAAAATCAAAAGAAGTAAGAATTACGTCATAAAGAGTATGACGTGAATGTTGTAGAGATTTTCGTTTTTAGATAAGAAGCGAACGATATCCAAGCTTGAAGACTAACAATGTCACAGAGATCCCATGAATGTTTTTAAACATCTTATGTATTTGAGTCCGGCCCGCCAAACGCTTTTGCGCCATTTAATTACAACTTCCAACTTCTACCACGTTCATTTTGGATATCAACAAAGAAAATTGAAGACCAATAAAGCAATCATCCGAAAAAATTAACACATATTCGTCTCCATGACGAAAATTTCTCATTTCCCAAACACCAATGACGATTCATTACTTGTATATTTCATAAAATAAGTGTTTCTTATTATTTTAATTCTAATTAAATTAAATTTCGATTTTTATCAAACAGTGATAATTCCAACAAAGAACTGATTTCAGCTTGGGTAGCGTCGCCAAACTGAGCGAATACAAAGTAAAAGCATATTATTCAGAAGGACTAGCGTATAGAAGAATTTTATTAAAAGTTTAGGCACTTGTGTGTTCGGATTTTGTGAATGGCAAAATGTGAAAACATTATCGGAAGAATATGTGTTTAACTGAGCAAAGTGTCTGCCAGGCGCTCTTTAAATGATGTCATAATATATTATTAATTTTAATATATTATTCTAAATTACTTTTTTCAAGAACAGGTAAATAAATTTAAAATTTTACCTTGATAATTGCCTGAGGGCCGAAACGTTGGAGAAGAATACAGATAGCGAGAAAAAAAGATTAAAATAAATTAGAGTTTTAAATTATAATAAAATGTATACAAGGTCACTTTAAATCATTTAATTAGATTACCTGAATGAATTCCCCCTCAAAAATCAACTTATTGATGATAAAAATATAAAATAAAACACCTAATGATTTTTGCGGATAACATGGATGAGGAGGATCCATCGATAACCCCTTCAAAAAAGCATAATTATATATGAGGGTCATTATGAATTGAACTGCCGAGACTTGCAGCCATAACAGTAGCGGTGACTCGGCACGAATGCAACCGCCCTGACCACTATTAGGGCACATTATTTAGGTATTAGGAAGGCCACTCCGAGCTAATAAAGGTCATCTAAAAAAGCTAATCGTCCGTTTAAGAAGAGGAAGAAGGGACAGAGGAGCAATGCTAACGGTGGAAAGCGGTCCTTCTTTTATTTATGCGACTGTAATCGCTCACGCCTTCCCGTACCGTTCGTCCATTAGTTGCTAGTCATTGACAAAACGGAATGTACTAACCTACATACTGTTTTCCTAAAGGGCTTTTCTTCGCCAATCGGCACGGCTGGCCAAGTCCTCTATCGCCCAATGGTGGCACGAAACATATTAACCCCACTTTCCCGGCGTTTAACCTCCACAATGGGGCACGCTTCCGATGGCCTACAAACGTCACCGGACAGCGCCCAACAGTCACATAGGTGAATATTGGGTGAAATCTATAAGTTGATGGTTCAATCTCGACCAAATATAATGTTAGGACATAAGTTATCGGGATCTAGTGTTCCTTATTATTTCACATACATAATTATGGATACATGTATATTTTTGAAGCACCTTCAATCTGTCATATTTTACACCACAATAACTTAGAATTAAACCCGAATATTTCAAAACCCCTTAGAGACGATGAAGAAACAATGAAATTAGTATTTCAGTTTTTAAATTCAAAAGGTTTACAGTCCCAAATTTAGCATCAGTATTTCCTAGCTTCCTATCCAAGAAAACCTGCAATTCAAATTCTCAATCCAATCCCATACTACCAGGTCTCGTTTATCTGACATCTACACCTCACATAAGCTATTCTTTTTTAGTGAGGTGTAGATAGTTGACCGTAGATTAATGCTTGAAGAAGTTTGTCGGGGGGTGCGGTCAGCAAAGAACAACATAAATAAACAAAACCATATTTATTTATTTTATGCCGACGTTT